>NW_008370380.1:0-207 GCF_000622305.1 Nannospalax galili
CAGGGAGGAGAGGAGGGAGGGACATGCAGGGACCATAGTGTGGGGAGGGAGGGAAGTCAGGTAAGATGGGGGGAGGTATTGGGGGGCAGGTTAGAATAATGGAGCACTTTGACTAGGAAGGGAGGGAAGAGCGAAGCCAGATGGGAGAAAAAAGAATGGAGATGTGTGACTCTCGGGGGGCGGAGCTAGGAAACCTAGAGGGAAAAG
>NW_008370381.1:0-207 GCF_000622305.1 Nannospalax galili
CAAATAATTCAGTTGTGTATTTCTTTACAGAAATTACCAGAACCAAGAGCTTCAAAGAAATGTGGGGGAAAAGTTACATAAAAAAGGATGTTCTTTGGAAAATTTGGATTTTTATAATTTTGAAAATAGATTAGTAGGATTAGGTTTGGGTTATTATTATTTATATTCAGATATTAACATAGTTAAAATGCATATTTGACCATAAAT
>NW_008370382.1:0-207 GCF_000622305.1 Nannospalax galili
AAATGTCTACACAAGCCACAAAATTAAATGTCTGGGAATGTTACAAAGTGCCATGTTTGTATAAGCATCAATTGAAGTTAGAAAGGAGTCCCAGAGGGGGCTCATTTGCATAGCATTTGCATTGGCACTACTATCAATTAGCTCAGACATAAGCCAACTCAGTAGACATATATGAGGCCAAACTCAAGAAAATTATGCCAATTTATT
>NW_008370383.1:0-207 GCF_000622305.1 Nannospalax galili
GGGCAGGTGACACTACCATCTGCAAGTCAGAGTGGGCAGGTGACACAACCATGTGCACGTCACAGAGGGCAGGTGATAAGAACCTGTGCACAACTAAGAGGATAGGTGACACTACCATGTACACGTCAAAGAGGGCAGGTGAGACGACCATGTGCAGTCAGAGAGGGCAGGTGACCTGAACATCTACACGTCAGAGGGGCAGGTGAG
>NW_008370384.1:0-207 GCF_000622305.1 Nannospalax galili
AATGCCTGGAATCAATTACCCTTTTGAAAATGTTGACCAAGAGTTCTATGGCCCCTCAAACAGCACTGGATATCATCCCTGCCCTTCATTCCTACAAGAACTTCATGGAAATAAGTTCCCGCTAAAGAAACTGCATATATGTATTATGGAACAAAGTAGGATAAATCAAGCTAGTACTGACTTTAAATTTCCATCTCTACTAACTCA
>NW_008370385.1:0-207 GCF_000622305.1 Nannospalax galili
ATGATCTCCAGATGGGCTAACTAGACCCAATGGATGAATTTATACTGAAGGGCATCTGGGTATAAATGTTTGACTGGGTAGGACTTAACATGTAGGATGGAATCCATGAGGTCCTGAGGGGGTATGGGGTGTCATAGATGGGGAGGGGCTCTAAACTTGATTAAGAATTATTGTATGAAATTACAAAATCTCAGTATTTTTTAAAAT
>NW_008370386.1:0-207 GCF_000622305.1 Nannospalax galili
GCCCCAGTTGCACAAGGGGGAGGGGCTAAGGATATATAAACTGAGGCAGTAGAGGGGAGGCTCTATTGCCATCTTGTGTGGCTGTGGGGAATTCACAATCCACACTTGGATGAAGAATTTCCAGTGCGGCCTTGGGAAGGAACACATTTCTGTAAGTAACCCCTCACCTATTGCTCTGTAAATAAGCCCAATAAACTCACTGGTTTT
>NW_008370387.1:0-207 GCF_000622305.1 Nannospalax galili
GTGACATCACAATGCTCTACTGTGACATCACAATGCTACAGTCTGCCAACAGTATGGATAAATGTGCCATTGTATTGCTCCAATGTGCCATCTCAATGTCACAATATCAATTCAAAATGTTCCATTGTGCCACCATTCTGCCATCACAATGCACCGTTGTGTCATTCCTATGATCCACTGTGTCGTCACGATGCTCAATATGCAAAT
>NW_008370388.1:0-207 GCF_000622305.1 Nannospalax galili
AAATGACAATATACAATACACACGGTTCAAAAATAACTCTAAATATGAATGGTCTCAACTCCCTTGTCAAATGACTCAGGCTGGTGCAATGGCTCAAGAAAGAATACCCATGTTTATGTCAGCCATTAAAATGCAATTCCTGCTTGCTTCTTACCGCCTTTTGCGTGGAATAATTTTTTCCATCCTTTCACCCTAAGATAGTGTCTC
>NW_008370389.1:0-207 GCF_000622305.1 Nannospalax galili
GAAATTGCATGTATGCAAGCAACACACATACATAAAATAAAAACAAATAAAAATAGAGTTCTGCTTTATTTGGTATAATATTCCATTATAGCCTTCCTTTGTAACTCATTAAAACTCTTATTTATTTTTATTATATTTTATATTTATATATGTGTATGAGTGTTTTGCCTGCCTGTATGTGAGTGCACCCATGTTGTGTAATGCTCA
>NW_008370390.1:0-207 GCF_000622305.1 Nannospalax galili
AAGGGTTGTTGGGAAGGATGTGAATTTGGTGTGTGAGGAAAAGGTGGCATTTCCATGGATATTTTAGGAATTCACGTGGCTCAGACATGTGGAGACGCCATGAGAGCGGGAGGAAAGCTTTTCAGAAACTCTGTGGGTGCGGAACTCTAGAGAGAATACTGCAGATGTCTCCAACTGTGGTGTGTGTATAGGAAGTTGGCTTTAACA
>NW_008370391.1:0-207 GCF_000622305.1 Nannospalax galili
ATTTTATATCCGTTCATATCAAATTTAGGAGAAGAAAACCACTTTCTTTAGCCTGACAGTTATGGAGCATGTGGCTATGCTAACAAGTATAGAAGAATGGAGAGCAGAAAACTCACAGTTTATGCATTTATTTTTTGAGACTGCAAGGAGTATTTGAGCGGTCAGAAGAGAAAAGGCTAAGAAAACTTGGCAGTGGTTCATGTAGGA
>NW_008370392.1:0-207 GCF_000622305.1 Nannospalax galili
TGCTTCACACCGTGAGTGATGGGACGGACAAGGGTGATGGAGATGATGACGGTGCCCCCCTCTCACCCCAGAGAGATGCTGACTGTCAGGAAGTGTCCCAGGATCCTCCAGGGAGGCTCACCCGACTGGCTTACACAGCTGTCATTCACAGGACTCCCTGCTGAACCAGTTCATTCCTCGTGAGCTCCTGGGCCAGAAGACCCCTTT
>NW_008370393.1:0-207 GCF_000622305.1 Nannospalax galili
GCTTGTCACCTGTGCCACTAACCACCTTTCCCCAGCATTTCCTTCTGTACCATTTTCTTCTGTAGTTTGAAGTGTTAAGAGAATTAATCCACAAATATCAGTATACTATTACCAAGACACTTAAGAATTCAGGAGGAAGCGTTTCCTTTTCCTTTACTTTGTGGTCCATTTTCATCCTGTCTAGACTTCTTGCTTCAGCTTGCTCTT
>NW_008370394.1:0-207 GCF_000622305.1 Nannospalax galili
TTTTTTAGGTATTTACAGCTTTTGGATATTATTCTCTGGGTAAACTAGGGCATCTTTATAGCAACCAACATGAGGGGCAGAAAAAGTAGAAGAATGAAAAGAAATGAGAACTCTAGTCCTGAAACCTTCCACTTCTTTGCTTTTTCTTTTCATTACGCCAAATCTACTAGAATGTGAAAAGATTAGTTTTCTCTCCTCTTATTCATC
>NW_008370395.1:0-207 GCF_000622305.1 Nannospalax galili
CCTCCTCCTCCCCTCCCCTTCTCCATCTCCCTCCTCTCCCTCCACTTCTCTTCTCTTCTCCCCTTCCCTCCCTTCTCCCCTCCCCTCCTTTCTCCCCTCCCCTCCCTTCCACAGCCTATTCTTCCCTGCTCTCTCCTTCCTTCTTTCTTGTGACTGATTCTCCCATGGGTAGGACAAGCAGCTTGTTCAGTGTAGATCCAGAGAAAG
>NW_008370396.1:0-207 GCF_000622305.1 Nannospalax galili
CTTGGAGACAGCACTGACACAAGGCAGGATTGGGGGAAGACCGCACACTGCCTACCTGACCCTGGCCATCCATCCTGGGTAGTGTTCCCTGGGACAGATCAGTCTCAAACCCGACAGAGCTGTAAAATCAGTAAGGGATCGTGACACAGACAGCAAAGTAAGGCTCTAAATACAGCGGGGGTCATGGGAAGAGAGCCCCCAAATGCA
>NW_008370397.1:0-207 GCF_000622305.1 Nannospalax galili
CCACCACACCTGACCCTAAATAAATCTTTTTTAAAAGTTTGGTTTTCATGTTTAGGCCTTTGAAATGTTTTGAGAATTTTCATTTTGTTTTAAATCATATTTTATTATTATTTTGTGTGTGTATGTGTGTATACATGTGTGCATGCACACCACTGGGTACATGTGGAGGTCAGAGGGACAGCTTGGGAGAACCAGTTCTCTCCTTCC
>NW_008370398.1:0-207 GCF_000622305.1 Nannospalax galili
GTGATTTCTAAACCGGACATGAATTGCTCAGGAACTATGGTCAATAATCAACCAAGGGCACCTCATTAAACTAAAAAGCTTCCCTACATCTATGGAAGCAACGAAAGAAGTGAAGAGAAACCCCGCAGAGTGGCAGAAAACCTTCACCAGTGACATGTCTCACAGGAGTAACATCCAGAATATATACAGAATTCAAAAATCAAAGAA
>NW_008370399.1:0-207 GCF_000622305.1 Nannospalax galili
TTGTCTTTTGTGATTGAGTTTCTGAGAACTCTTCCTGCATACTAGGATAATAAAAAGATTCAATAAAGGCAGTGACAGCGGTGTGAAGGATACCAGGTGCTTTTTGGGCCCCTGAAAGCCCATGGTACAGTGACAGTTAGAAAGATAATAGCAAGTAAAGCATGCCAAGTACACTGCATGTTTTTTAGCACAGCCAATTCCAAGAGG
>NW_008370400.1:0-207 GCF_000622305.1 Nannospalax galili
ACAAAGAGCTGAAGAAAGGAATGACTATACACAAGGGGTTTCAGAAAGAAACTTAATGAAGGTATAGCTATGGAAATGCACAACTGCACCAAGAATGTGAACAGAAATGAAAATGACAGGAATCAATACACATGTTTCATTAATAACTTTAAATACCAGTGGACTGAACTCCCCAGTCAAAAGACACAGACTAGGTGAATGGATTAA
>NW_008370401.1:0-207 GCF_000622305.1 Nannospalax galili
AGCTGAAGGAGAGAACTGCAAGTTGACTTCTGACTTCCACATGCATACAGTGGCAAGTGCACCTCCCACCATACACTTACACAATCATTACAAAACAATAAAATAAAATACTTCTAAGCTTCAGGGAACACTTTGATTCCTTCTTTAAAGTTGTACTTCTTTAATCCCTGTACTTGTGAGGCAAAGGCAGGCTGATCTCTGTGAGTT
>NW_008370402.1:0-207 GCF_000622305.1 Nannospalax galili
ATGTCAAAATGGAGCATTTTGAAGACATACTGCAGCAGAGTGATGGGACCAAAGGGCTTTGTAATGCCACATTGAGGCATTTTGAGCGCACATTGAGCATTCTGATGGGTCACTGAGCATTTTTATGATACACTGCAGCATTGTGATGTCTCATTCAGCATTGTGATGTCACATTGGTGCATGGTGATGACATATAGGAGCATTGGG
>NW_008370403.1:0-207 GCF_000622305.1 Nannospalax galili
TCTTTACCCAGAGAAATTGGTGGCACCCCTTCTTCATCCCTAGCCATGTCTGCATCACTAAAGAATGTGTTTTGAAATGACCAATTTGAACAAAAGATAAAAATTTGTCTCCATATAATATAAGTTAAAAGGTCAATATAAAACATTGATATTGGTATTATTAGTATTAATTTAAGAGAAATGAGGACATAAATGTGAATTTCATGT
>NW_008370404.1:0-207 GCF_000622305.1 Nannospalax galili
AGTACTAAGCTTCCAACATGTGAGACCTTGAACATTTCATTTCCAAACCACAACATGTAATTAATCATCACTACTGAACTGTATACTTCAAATGTTTAGGATGGTTAACATTCTTTAATTCCATGCTTTACTACCTTTTTACAATGTTTAAATAACAATTATAGCAGTTCTATCTAATCATATTTTATCATCTCTATATTTTTGCAA
>NW_008370405.1:0-207 GCF_000622305.1 Nannospalax galili
CAATCTTGGCGAGAGAGTTTATTTGTTGTTTGAGAGATTCCAGGCTGTCAGCCGTGGATGTCATTGTCTGGTCTAGCTTGTCTTGGAAGTTTGCCAGGTGCTGGGCTTGTAGTAGTTTGTCGCCATAGCAACACCTCCAACATCCAGGGAAGGTGTAAGTTTGATCCCTACCAGCAGGGGGAAGAAGATTTTTCTCTGCTAGCAGCT
>NW_008370406.1:0-207 GCF_000622305.1 Nannospalax galili
TCTGATGGCCACACTTCTCAATTTATTTGCTTATGCTCCTTGTAGATTCCCAGATGTCAATCAAGGCTGAACTGAACATGACCTTGGAGTGACCATTCTTCCTGTGTGATGACTCAGCAATCTGAGCTCTGTCTCCCCCAGACTGTAGAACTAGAGAACTCCTTCCCTCTCTCCAGGCTTTGGCTTCCCATCTGTACCATGATGGAG
>NW_008370407.1:0-207 GCF_000622305.1 Nannospalax galili
TCTGATGGCCACACTTCTCAATTTATTTGCTTATGCTCCTTGTAGATTCCCCGATGTCAATCAAGGCTGAACTGAACATGACCTTGGCGTAACCATTCTTCCTGTGTGATGACTCAGCAATCTGAGCTTTGTCTCCCCGAGACTGTAGAACTAGACAACTCCTTCCCTCTCTCCAGGCTTTGGCTTCCCATCTGTACCATGATGGAG
>NW_008370408.1:0-207 GCF_000622305.1 Nannospalax galili
CTGTGGCGAGGACTTAACCAGCAGTTCAGAGCCAATGATATTCATTGATTACTTCATTTGTTCATTCATTCATTCATTCATTCATTCATCGTGAGACAGGGTAACCCAGTAAAGCAGAGACTGACCACAAATACCTGATCCTCCTGCCTCTTCTGCCAGTGTGTGCTAAGATCACAGGTATGCTCCACCACATTGACTTTCATTTTT
>NW_008370409.1:0-207 GCF_000622305.1 Nannospalax galili
CTCTGGGCCCCAGGAGCACTGCTTCTGGGCCTGGCCCTGCTCTCACCTCCCTCCTCTTCCCTGAGGCTACACCACCCACCAGCCTCTTTCTGGGACTCTGGTGCTGACCTTTCCTCTTCCTGATCCTTTGCATCCAGACTAACCAAGCTACTCAGGGCAGTCCCCAGGAGTCATTGGGGCCTCTTCCCGCCCCATCTGCCTTTGCAT
>NW_008370410.1:0-207 GCF_000622305.1 Nannospalax galili
TGTCACCCGCCCCTCTGTCGTGCAGATGGTTGTGTCACCTGACGCCTCTGCTGTAAAGATGGTCTTGTCAACTACCACCTCTGACGTGCAGATAGTCATATCACCTGCCCTGTCTGACGTGCAGATGGTCGTGTCAGCTGCGCTCTCTGAGGCGCGCATGGTCCTGTCACATGCCCACTCTAACGTGCAGATTGTAGTGTCACCTGC
>NW_008370411.1:0-207 GCF_000622305.1 Nannospalax galili
TCTCTACATCTATAATTATAATTTTTGGGGGTTCCACATAGAAGTGAGATCAAGCAGTGCTTTTTGTGCTTGCTTTCTTTCACTTACTCTAACGCCTTTCCATCTCATCCACATTGTCATGAGTAAGAGTCTCGCACTCCTCTTTTTTTTTTTAAGTAATAGTAATCTAGAGAGCCCTCAGGTCCCCTTCAGGCCTTTCATCTCCTT
>NW_008370412.1:0-207 GCF_000622305.1 Nannospalax galili
GCAGTAGGTCCAGATGCATCCGGCAAATCTGGGCACCATTTATGAACAGTCATGAAGAGTCCTTTCATTCACCCATCCTGTTTTTCATTTTTCCTATCACCAGTGGGTGTAGAAAAGAAATTAGTGAACATGTGGGCAAGGAGCCCTGAATGTGCAGTGGCTAATTTTTGATAGCAGATGTCACCTTACCTGACAGTCATGCTCAGT
>NW_008370413.1:0-207 GCF_000622305.1 Nannospalax galili
TTAGGCTTAGTTTTCGATGAGGGTTAGGGTTAAGGCTTGGCTTAGGGTTAGAGTTAAGACTGTGTTTAGGGTTGACGTGAGGTTATGTGTTAGAAGTATGCTGTGTGTTAGGATTAGGTTTAGCGGCAGGTTTAGGATTACAATAGGATTATGCTTACGTCTAGGGTTAAGTATAGGTTTATTTGTAGTAATAGGGTTAGGCTTAGC
>NW_008370414.1:0-207 GCF_000622305.1 Nannospalax galili
GTGGTTAAATGCAAAGTGCTTCTGTTCATTTGTTGTCACTGTAGAAAATACATTGTGAGAAGTGCTGTTATTCTTCAGGAAGCAAGCACTTTGAAACAGAAGCGACACATATTTTTCTAAAGAACTTGAATGACATCGATGGCAGGTGTCTTTTACATAGACTCATAAGGAACGTGGTCAAATAGAAAATGCTACTCTTCATTCATA
>NW_008370415.1:0-207 GCF_000622305.1 Nannospalax galili
CACAATAATGGGCAATGGTATGGTGAGATTGGGTTCCCAAGTAACATTGAGGTAGTGGATTTGGGGATTCAGGGGATCTTGGAACTGTCTTTAATGGCAGAGTGAAAACCACAAATAGCAATGCTGAGCATCGGTAAGGACTACCTGGCAATGTACAGGAGACCACAGCTTTCCTGAGAGTGAGAGACAGGGGCAGGCAGCCTGAAT
>NW_008370416.1:0-207 GCF_000622305.1 Nannospalax galili
ACTTGATCCTCCTATATTTCACATTGCTAATTGGGAGCATGCTTCTGTTACCGTTACTAATAAAGATAATTCTTCTCTGGGAGATGAAAGTAATGCCTACTTAAACATCAAAAGGGTAAATGTCATTTTTTAAGTACACAATGATGGCTCTCCCATGTGTTTTTAGACTAATTCTTCCTCTCCCTTGACAGGTTGTTTCTTGCACTC
>NW_008370417.1:0-207 GCF_000622305.1 Nannospalax galili
TCCTCTTCCTCCTTTCTTTTCCTCATCTTCATTGGCAGGCCCCTTGTACTGTGCCACTTAATAGGCAGCCTTTGGCTTCTAGTTTGTATGGACCAGGTTCTTTCCGTCCTCAAAAGACCTCTTCTTTGAGTCTTGACCTTGACCTCTATCCTTTCTTCAGTTGACTGGTTTGGACTCTGACTTGCGCTCAGTCCACTGTTGGAAAGT
>NW_008370418.1:0-207 GCF_000622305.1 Nannospalax galili
CATACATTATCTCTACATGAGTCCATGAGTATAGCTAAAGGCTACATAACACAAAACAGTGCCAGACAGGAGATACCTTCCTTTGAGTTGCTGGCCAAGGTGGTCCAAGAGGCTCCCAAAATTACTCAGTCTATTGCCACAGTCCTTGATGGCCTTCCAGAACTTGAAGGTAAGACCTTACTGCTGAAGACAGAACATACTTCAGAC
>NW_008370419.1:0-207 GCF_000622305.1 Nannospalax galili
TTTTTAATTTTTAACTTTTACAATTTTTTGGTCTCTCTCTCTCTCTCTCTCTCCCTCCCTCTCTCTCTCTTTCCATGTGTATGTGTGTGTGTTTGTGTGTCCTGTGTGTCCACAACAGGCCCTGTGGAGGTCAGAGAAAAACTTGAAAAAGTTGGTTCCTTCCTTCTACAATGTGGGTAGACGAAAGAGAAAAAAAAATAAATAAAT
>NW_008370420.1:0-207 GCF_000622305.1 Nannospalax galili
TATTCATCTTTATACCCACATCCCAAATGGCACCCTCCCATAGCCTCCCCTTCACTGGAGCCCATATACTGTCATCCCTGTTAGTATCCATTGTGTTGTCAATGCCCCCAGCCGTTCCCCAGTGCTTGTCCATCCACTGAGTATAGTCAGCCTATTTAGAGTTCCTTGTTTTAGGAAGATCAGCTCTTCCTCATTTAGCAGCAATCA
>NW_008370421.1:0-207 GCF_000622305.1 Nannospalax galili
TACCAGAGGTCACTCTCCCTGCAAGACGTACCCAAAGGGACTCAGGAACCACTCAGGAAGACGATCAGTGGAGACAGGAATGACACGCTGCAGCTCTGTGGGGCAGGAGGCTTCATGCCCCATGTTGGGCGCCAGTTGTGGTCATCAAGTGGATGATCTCCTCTGGCTATGGCCACTCTCCTGCTCTCTTAGTTCCCCTGACCAGTC
>NW_008370422.1:0-207 GCF_000622305.1 Nannospalax galili
TCAGAAACGATTAATTGAATTCTCCTAAAATATACTCTCTTTTGCACATCAATTATATGGTGGCAATGAAATGTACCTTTTTGCACTAACTGCCATTGATACTTTGCTAGTGAGTTAGCAGAAGTTACTCGTAATCGAAGTTACTCATAATCAGTTAATTAAATTTTTAAACAAGAGCAGAGATCAGTAATGGAGTGGGAAGAGCAG
>NW_008370423.1:0-207 GCF_000622305.1 Nannospalax galili
GGCCCCAAGACTAGGAATGGCGCAGGGCCCAAACTCGGAGTATAGAACGGCATATTATTATTGTTTTAATTATTTAGTTCATAGCCAAATGATTAGAAGAGGCATTTCATTAAAACAGCTTTGACATATTCAATAACAATTTCCAGAGCCAAGAATCTTCTCTTTCAAAATTGGCTGTAAATTATTAGCTTTACAGTTGAGTTAATA
>NW_008370424.1:0-206 GCF_000622305.1 Nannospalax galili
TGCAGCTCTTACTACAGCCTTTGGGGCTCTCTCTAGGGAAGAACATGTTTGCTCTCAGTTTAGATAAAACACAGGGACACGCTGCTTTTAAGCTGTCTGCATAGAATTCATTTGACAAATAATGTGCACAATTTTCATATATGTCAGGTACATACTGTACATACAGTGGGGTGTGTGTGTGTGTGTGTGTGTGTGTGTGTGTGTGT
>NW_008370425.1:0-207 GCF_000622305.1 Nannospalax galili
GAAGGGGTGGGGGACACAGCAGGAGGGGGGTGGGGGACACAGCAGGAGAGGAGGATGGGGCCTCCCAAAGCAAGGAAGATAACACAGGTAATGGGCCAGCCAGAGCTAGAGCTATGGCCACTTGGCAGGAACTATAGCCAGAGAAACCTAACTGCCTCTACCAGAACTGGGGTGTTTTTGGAGAACTATCCATTTGGATTCTTAGCC
>NW_008370426.1:0-207 GCF_000622305.1 Nannospalax galili
TCATATCATCTGCAAAAAGTGATAGTTTGACATCTTCTTTTCCAATTAGTAATCCTTTAATTTGAGAAATTTTGCATCTCTGTTCATTAAGGATATGGGTCTATAGTTTTCCTTTTGGTTGTGTCTTTACCCGGTTTGGGTATTAGAGTAATGTTAGCTTCATAGAAGGAATTTGGGGATTCTCCCTCTGTTTCTATCATTTTGAAT
>NW_008370427.1:0-207 GCF_000622305.1 Nannospalax galili
TGACCATCCTACCAAAAGCCATTTATAGATTCAATGCAATGCCAATCTAAACCCCCATGACAGTCTTCACAGAATTGGAAAAACCATCCTAAGATTCATATGGAACACAAAAGACCCTGGATAGCCAAAGCAACCCTGAGCACTAAAAACAACACTGGGGGAATTACTATACCAGATTTTAAACTGTATTACAGAGTTATAGTCATA
>NW_008370428.1:0-207 GCF_000622305.1 Nannospalax galili
TCAACGTAGCCTATGTTACCAGTTTTGGCAACAAAAATGTTTCTAAATAAAATTTTTTTGTCTATCAAAATATCATACACCATTTGATGAAAATATAGAAATAACTGACATATTTTTAAAACTTGTTCTAGCTTGTCATATTACAGGGACTGTACCATGTCCTGGCCTTTTTATTATGGAATTTCCACCTTTAAAAAGATATTTGCA
>NW_008370429.1:0-207 GCF_000622305.1 Nannospalax galili
CATCTCATCTGCATATTGGGTATTTTCATCTCTGCCTTTATAAACATGTGCGTTTACTTTTTTTTTTTGCCTTATTGTACTTGTTGAGAGTTCTATTTCTACGTGCAATAAAAATGTTAAGGATAAACATCTTTGCCTTTTCTCAGTCACCAGGGGAATAATATATTTACTCTTCCACCATTAAGTATGCTCTCTGTGGGATTTGTA
>NW_008370430.1:0-207 GCF_000622305.1 Nannospalax galili
ACTTACTTCTGTAACAGGTTTCCTTTGGCCACTGTTCACACTGTTTATCTGCTTTTACACAAAGTGTTACATCATCACTGTGTAGAAACCATCTTGCCAGTTCTTTGGGAAGTCTGGAATTATTTCTAAGCACGTCCTGGCATCTGGCTAAGGGGGTTAGAAGAGGCTAAGTTCACATCAACTGGATGTGGTTCAGCTAGGGAGGAC
>NW_008370431.1:0-207 GCF_000622305.1 Nannospalax galili
AATAGTATAAGAGTCAGAGGTGGTGTATGACTACAAGGAAAGAAGAGCTTTCAGATAGCTGGGCAGTTACTCAAATGAACACACAGCAATGATACTTGTAATTCTTAAAGATTTTTTTCTACTAAAAAGAAGCTTACCATCTTCATTCAACTACTGAAAAAGGTATTTTAAGGGAGAGAACTATCCAATTAACAACCCAGGTATTAA
>NW_008370432.1:0-207 GCF_000622305.1 Nannospalax galili
TGAGGTTAACAGAGTAAGGAATTCTTGAAATTTCCCAATTATAATAGAACATTGTTGATCAAAATATACTGCTCTATATAGAGCTTAGGTGTAATGAGCACACTAACATTTCAGCATCCATTACACACAAAAAAGTTAGCAATAATTAAGGATAATTGGCAATAGAGAGAAAATGAGCAGACAAAAATGAGCCTGCATTCAACTTGG
>NW_008370433.1:0-207 GCF_000622305.1 Nannospalax galili
TCCTAAAACAAAGACCTCTAGATAGGCTGACTATAGTCACCAGATGGACAAGTACTGAGGAAAGGCTGGTGGTGTGAACACCACAGCAAACAGTAGCAGGGAAGACAGAGTAAAAGGGCTCTTGTTGGGGGGGTGGAAGCTATGGGAGGTTGCCATCTGGGAAATGGGTATATAGATGAATAAGATTGTTTGGAATGTTCTGTGTGA
>NW_008370434.1:0-207 GCF_000622305.1 Nannospalax galili
CACGTCACACGACCATGTGCACGTCAGAGGTGGCAGGTGACAGGACCATGTACATGTCAGAGGGCCAGGTGACACGACCATTTGCACGCCAGAGGGGGAAGGTGACAGGGCCTTCTGCACGTCAGAGGGAGCAAGTGACACGACCAATTGCACGTCAGAGGTCGCAGGTGACACGACCATACACACGTCAGAGGGCGCAGGTGATAC
>NW_008370435.1:0-207 GCF_000622305.1 Nannospalax galili
GAACTGACTCACACAATTTGTCTTCTGACCTCCAAATGTGCACTGTAGTATATAACTGTCCAAACATATGCAAACACACAGAAAATAAATAATAAATAAATATAAAAATCCACAAATTATTGTATGTTGCAATCTCTAAAGAGTCTCTCATGACTTAGAAATGGGTGTGTCCTGACGTACTGTATATACACATTATTGGTACTGCCA
>NW_008370436.1:0-207 GCF_000622305.1 Nannospalax galili
CATCCATAACTCCAGTTCAAGGGGATCCGACGCCCTCTTGTGTCCTCCACTAGCACTGCACGACAGGGGTGCTCATACACATAGAATGAAATAAAAATATTTTTTTTTAAAAAGAAATGTAGCTGAGCAAGTCAGAGAAGCAAATCAGTCAGCAGTTTCCTCTAGGGTTCCTGCCTCTGTTCCTGCCCTGACCTCCCTCAGTGACGG
>NW_008370437.1:0-207 GCF_000622305.1 Nannospalax galili
TGCATCTGCCAAGGAGACCTGCAATGTGGGAATGGAGCCAACCTTTCTTTGAAACCAAAGTCCTAGACATCCAGTATGGTGTTATAGTTTTTTGTTTTGTTTTGTTTTTTGTTTTGTTGTTGTTGTTGTTGGTTTTTTTTTTTAAAGTATTTTCCCTACTATTTTGGTCTTAATTAGTTTTAGTTTTTCTCACTATATTTGCATTTC
>NW_008370438.1:0-207 GCF_000622305.1 Nannospalax galili
GAGGCATGGTATCATACAACTTTTCAAATGCAGGAACAATACGTACGAGACTCAACAGACAAATCTCATTTTAATCCTCGCTACCCGACTCACATGCTTCCCCTAACAGCCCCATCTTTAACATCTTTTTACTTCTTTTACATTTCACAAGAACATCTATACCCAAACTCAAAAGGAAGCATGACAAAACACACACATGCACACACA
>NW_008370439.1:0-207 GCF_000622305.1 Nannospalax galili
GCCAGTGAGCACACACACGCATGCACACACGCACACACATTTGCACAATAAATGAATAAATAGTCATAAAATTAAGGTTGAGAATGGTAGGTGAATACACACAATGTCCATGCCAGCCTCTGCACATTTATGCATTGACAGCTATACCAACATACATACACACAAATATACACACCTGCATCATACAAACACACAGTAAATAAATAA
>NW_008370440.1:0-207 GCF_000622305.1 Nannospalax galili
TCTAGCAGCTTCTATTACAGCTTTAAGAAGTAAAGGTGCATCAGGAGACAAGGTCATCTGAGGAAGCTGAGTTCCTATCACCTTATTCTCAACATCAAGGTTTTGATCAAGAGCAACAGTCATAAAGATAATAGCAAGCAAAGTACAGCCAAGTAAACAGCATGCTTTTTTAACACAGCCGTTCTCCAGGAAGCATTCTTCCTTTGA
>NW_008370441.1:0-207 GCF_000622305.1 Nannospalax galili
TTTAAAATTCATTTTCTAAGGAATGGTTATATCTACTCAATGATTACTATCTTGTTTTCAAGAATATTATAAATTAAAGTGGTTCAGAAAAAAGACATTTGAGAATTAACATGTGAGCTACTATCTTAATATTCCAATCCGAATTAAAAATTTAAATGTTAGTTGCCTATGAAGCAGCAGGTTTCACATTTGGCTGATTTTAAAATC
>NW_008370442.1:0-207 GCF_000622305.1 Nannospalax galili
GTATTGCATGGCACAGGTGCACTTACACACATGCAGGCAATATACTCCTACGCATAAAATAAAAATAATTTTAAAATACTTTTAATTAAAAATTACCATTATAAAGAATGATATGATAGTGCAGTCTCTAAATTACAAAAGTAATGATTCACTTGTCTCTAGTTTGCTTGTGTAGCTGGCATAAAACACTAACCAAAAGCAAATTGG
>NW_008370443.1:0-207 GCF_000622305.1 Nannospalax galili
GTAGATTCCAAAGTTGCTGGGGTTCCATCAAATGTTACTAGAGCCAACGGTCCTGGGGTTCCATCAAATGTTACTAGGTGCCAACAGTGCTGGGGTTCCATCAAATGTCACTAGGAGCCAACGGTGCTGTGGTTCCATCAAATGTTGCTAAGTGCCAAGGGTTCTGGGGTTTAGTGAAATGTTACTAAGTCCCAAGGTGCTGGGGTT
>NW_008370444.1:0-207 GCF_000622305.1 Nannospalax galili
TTGTGCTTTATGGAAGGTTTTAGGTTAGCCTGAATAATGGAAGTATTTACCGGTCCATTTCCCCATACATAATAGAACATTTCAGGTTCTCGGTCAATATTTGGAATAATTACGGACAGAATTCCATGACTGATTGGCTTAAATATGGTCAGATTCGGTGTGTGAGAATTAAGAATAGGGAAAAAAAATCACCATATGACCATCCTG
>NW_008370445.1:0-207 GCF_000622305.1 Nannospalax galili
AACACCCTGGAATTGCAAAGGGTGGTGCTACAGCAGCCCTTTGATGAGGTAAGGAGAGAGGGGCTGTATTTTATCTCTTGATACTAGAAGGAAATTCAGTTAAGGTTCAAATTTAACAGCTTGGCATACCTGCATCCTATTCAGGGCCCCATGTATTTGCTAGCTGGGTCACCTCCACAAATTCATTTCTGTTTCCCAGGGACACAT
>NW_008370446.1:0-207 GCF_000622305.1 Nannospalax galili
CTTTCTTAGTGTAAATTTAAAAAACTTTGTCTTTAAACTTTAGAAATTGACCCAGGCATGATGGTGTATGTCTTTAATCCAAGTACTTGGGAGGCAGAAGCAGGTGATCTCTGTGAGATGCAGGCCATCGTGGACTATATAGTGAGTTCTAGGCCAGCTGAGGCTACAGGGAGACCTTGTCTCATGAATGAATGAATGAATGAATGA
>NW_008370447.1:0-207 GCF_000622305.1 Nannospalax galili
TTCCTCTGCAAGAGCAGCCAGTGCTCTTAAATGCTGAGTCATCTCTCTAGAGTAGGTGTTATTTTGAAAAGATAAACAAGATGGACAACCTGCAGGTAGAGTTATTTAAGAAGAAAAAAAGACTTGAATATGTAAAATCAGAAGTAAAAGAGGACGTATTTCATTTGATAACACAGAAGCACAAAGAATCATGGGACTACTCTGTAC
>NW_008370448.1:0-207 GCF_000622305.1 Nannospalax galili
AGAACTTTAGTTTTTGAAACTAAGGAACTTAAGTTTTTGTTTGTTTTGTTTGTCTTTTTTGAGACAGGGTCTCCCTGCAGCCCCAGTTGGCCTGGAACTAGCTATGTAGCTATGTATGGCCTTGAACTTGCAGAGATCTGCCTGCCTCTGCCTCTAGAGTTCTGGGTTTAAAGGTGCGCACCACCACATCCACCCCTAGTTTTTTTG
>NW_008370449.1:0-207 GCF_000622305.1 Nannospalax galili
TAATTGTGGAAACACAAAATTAGACAAAGAATGCAAGCAGTAATCAAAATGCAACCAATACATATCTTTCAATAATAGCTTCAAATATCAATGGACTGAATGCCCCAGTCAAAAGGCACAGGCTTGTAGAATGGATTAAGAAAGAAAATTCATCTTTTTGTTGTCTGCAAGAAACCCATCTCACCTTGAAGGACAGGCACTACCTTA
>NW_008370450.1:0-207 GCF_000622305.1 Nannospalax galili
GTGACACATTGGTGCATTGTTATGGAACACTGAGGAGTGTGATAGCACAATGGAGCATTGTGAAGACATATTGTAGCATTGTGCTCTCACAGGTGGGCATTCTGAGGGCATATTTCAGCATTCAGCATTGTGGTGGCATATTCGGGCATAGCGAGGGTACAGTTGAGATTGGAGGGCACACTGAAATATTTTGATTCCATATTGGAG
>NW_008370451.1:0-207 GCF_000622305.1 Nannospalax galili
TATGTCACTTTGGAGCATTGTGATGTCACAATGGAACATTGTGAAATCATACTGTAATGTTGTCTTGGCACATTGGAGCAGTATAATTGCACATAAAGTGAAAGTTTGGAGCATTGGAGCATTGTGATGTCACATTGGAGCATTGCAATTTCACAGCGGAACATTGTGAAGTCATATTGTAATATTGTGATGGCACATTGGAGCAAT
>NW_008370452.1:0-207 GCF_000622305.1 Nannospalax galili
TTTGATCTCCTGGAACTGGAGTTCTGGGCAGTTCTTAGCTGCCTGGGTCTTCAGCATGAACAGCCAGTGCTCTTAACAGATGGCATCTCTTCAGGCCCTTCCCTCAGCCTTTGTACTATAGCCCGACACTGATCCAGGCTGCTGGGAGGCCAATCACTGGACACAGCTGCCATGGGGGCAGCATCCTCACTGAGGCTGTGTGGGGAC
>NW_008370453.1:0-207 GCF_000622305.1 Nannospalax galili
AGTCACACCATAGGAGAACCTGTTCCTACAGGTTGTTCCCTGACTGCCACACGTATACTGTGGGATGCATGTGTGTATATACATACACAAAGATAGATATAAATATATAATATGGATGTGGAACCAAATCTATTATACTTTAAGCAGATTCTATGCTTTTAAGATTTAAACAGATAAATGATGTTGAAGTTGGGTTAGTGACTTCTC
>NW_008370454.1:0-207 GCF_000622305.1 Nannospalax galili
TCACACAGGAGAACCAGGGGTAATTCGGGCCACAAAATTGGCATACTCTGGAAGGATATGATGAAACAGAATGAGTTTTAAAAGAGTGCTGATGGCGGCGCTGATGTTGTTGTTACAATGGATTACTAAAAAGAGGCCAGCCACGCAGAAGTGTGCGTCACAGCTATGTTGTAAATGTGGGAATATATTGCAGATGTGTGAAGATTT
>NW_008370455.1:0-207 GCF_000622305.1 Nannospalax galili
GACTAGACTCCAGTGAACGCATTTACACTGAAGGGCATTTGGGTACAAACATCTGAATGAATAGGATTCAGCATGCATGGCAGAGTGCATAGGGTCTGGTAGGGGGATGGGGGAAGTGTGGATGGGGGAGGGGGTCTGGATTTGAGTGGGAAATATTGTGTGAAAATTTAAAAGCTCAATAAAATGAAAGAAATTATGTTGGTCTAG
>NW_008370456.1:0-207 GCF_000622305.1 Nannospalax galili
TTCCCCAGATTGTATACTTTAGCCTTCCCCAAATCCAGGAGGCCATGTGTGGTTAGGATCAAATTACATACAATTGGCTGGGAAGAGTTGCTGGATAGTGCTGTGAGAGTCCAATGACCGTGCTTGGTCCTCCTTTAATGAATGAGCACAACTGTCAACAAGCACTAGGCTTTCTTAATGCCTTGCTTTCTACAAGAGTGAAAACAA
>NW_008370457.1:0-207 GCF_000622305.1 Nannospalax galili
ATAGCGGGCCATTTTTTCCTAATTTGAATCCCCAGTACCACATCTGAGTTCTGTGAGCACCTCAAAATACTCCAAAATGTTTAAGACGTTTCCCCTACAGTCAATTTTTCAGTGTATCTAGAATCCTGGTCATTTGGATGTCAGCAAGGTGGGCCATTGCTGACCTTCAGCAGCATTAACCTAATGTCCGCTGCTTCAGGTCAATTT
>NW_008370458.1:0-207 GCF_000622305.1 Nannospalax galili
TATACTAAAAAGAAAATTAAACCTAAATGGAATTAGGACTCAGCTACTTCCCCCTTTTCAAATTCTGCTTCTTGAGTGCAGTACCTCCAGCTGTGCATGGAGATCAGTGACATTTTTCAGATCTGACACCAACATCCATCATACAAACTGTCTGTTATCTAGTGTAAGCTAGTGCCCTGTGACGAATGCATGCTTGTCCTCCCTTCT
>NW_008370459.1:0-207 GCF_000622305.1 Nannospalax galili
ATGTAATTAATACTATAAATTTGTCTTATGTTTCCAATCTCAGGTGCAAGATGTGACATCCAGATGACTCAGTCTCCATCCTCAGTGTCTGCATCCTTGGGAGACACAGTCACCATCGCTTGCCTTGCCAGTCAGGGCATTAGTAATTCGTTAGCTTGGTATCAGCAGAAACCAGGGACTACTCCTAAACTCCTGATCTATGGTGCA
>NW_008370460.1:0-207 GCF_000622305.1 Nannospalax galili
GGACAGCCCCTGCAGCCAGTACATGTGTTGTCTCTATCTCTGGCTGATGAACATCACCTATTCCCGGCAGCTCTAGAAAAGGGGGACCAGGAAGGCATGAGCTCCTAGTTGCAGGAGTTCCCTTCTGCCTGGGTCGAAACCAGGGGAATGGCCTCGCTAAGCACCTGCCCCTGGTTGTGGTCCAACTCAAAGCCATGGCCCTGCCCA
>NW_008370461.1:0-207 GCF_000622305.1 Nannospalax galili
CTAACATGGCTCAGTGGGTAAAGGAACTTACCACCAAGCCCGATGACCTGAGTTCAGTCCCTGGGACCCACAGAGTAGGAGAGAACCAGCTCTTTCATGTCATCCTCTGATTTCTACACAGGCACCATGGCTCACTCCGCCTCCAGTAACTAAATAAAATAAATGTGTATGCGTGTGCTGTGCATGTTTGTGTATGTGCATATGTGT
>NW_008370462.1:0-207 GCF_000622305.1 Nannospalax galili
AGTGAATTCATGATGATTAAAACGAAAACTATCCACAAGAAAAGCATAAGATGAGCAGGATTCAGATTCAGCGGTGAATTCCACCAAATATTTAAAGGAGAATTGTTGCCATTTCTTCCCAAGCACCTTCAGAATATAGAAGCAAGTGAACATATGAAAAAAAATTCCAGATGGTCAATAGCACCCTAATACCAAGATCAGACAGAG
>NW_008370463.1:0-207 GCF_000622305.1 Nannospalax galili
CAGAGGACAACATGTGGAATGGTTCTCTCCTTCCATCATGTAAGTTCTGAGGCTCAAATTCAGCTTGTACATCTCGGCAGCAGGTCTTCTAAACACTGAGCCATCTCACCTGCCCACATTCTATTCTTAAAAAGATTATTCCTTAGGAGAAACCTCAATAAAGCCAGGCCTGCTGAGGTTTATCAAAGTGTACCTTGCTTGGGGAAA
>NW_008370464.1:0-207 GCF_000622305.1 Nannospalax galili
GGTAAAGGGGCTTGCTGCACGAGCCCAGCTACCTAAGTTTGATCCCTGGATCCCACAAAAAGGAGGAAGGAGAGAATAAACTCCATGAAATTGTTCTGTGACCTACATACCCATATATAATGGCACCCATGCCCCCTCCCCAATAGTAAATAAGTAATTTTTAAATATTTTATTATTTTTATTTTATGTGTATGAGTGTATTGTCTG
>NW_008370465.1:0-207 GCF_000622305.1 Nannospalax galili
TTTGCTGCTTGCCATCTGCAGGCCCTGACCCAGCTCTGGCAACAGAATACAAGAATACGTGCACAACAATTTGGTTTTGTGTTCACAATTTTTGCATTTGTGCACCCATAGTACGTTATTCTGAGTAGCTTCTGTACACAGCCCTCGCCCAGTGACGGCACAGAGATCATCTAATGGGTGGGCTGGCTTGGTTTCTTCTGCCTTGCA
>NW_008370466.1:0-207 GCF_000622305.1 Nannospalax galili
GGGCTGGAGAGATGGCTCAGCGGTTAAGAGCACTGATTGCTCTTGCAGAGACCCAGGTTCGATTCCCAGCACCCACGTCGCAGCTATGAACCGTCCTTAACTCCAGTTCCAGGGGAATCCGACGGCCTCTTCTGACCTCCACGGCGTTGCAAGACACGGAGGCAATACACTCATACACATAAAGTTAAAGTAATAAAATATTTTTTT
>NW_008370467.1:0-207 GCF_000622305.1 Nannospalax galili
TTTTATTTGAATCTATTAAATGCCTCACTCTGACCACCAACTGAGAGGCCTCCAGGGAACCCTAGCAGAACTGAGGTACATGAAAACTCTATCCTGGCTCTTCTTCTGGATCCAGTGAGTCTGTAGCTGGGAGACCTGTCCCCAGTAGCGCCTCTGCGTCCTATGCAAAAACTCCAGTCTCCAGTACTGGGGTCAGAAATGGCAGAG
>NW_008370468.1:0-207 GCF_000622305.1 Nannospalax galili
AGCCTCCCTGGGCAGATGCAATGTGCACTGTTGTTACATTTTGCTGGTAGAAGACAGGTGTGGTCTGTGAATCCCCATGCCAGAAGGGAAGACTTAAAACCTGTACCTAGAGCCCTCCAAGCTCCCCCTGGTGTGTCTTTCTGTTGGGGTTCTCTATTATGCAAGTAGAAGTCTCTTCACGTCCGGATAGCTCACGAGCTCGGAAAA
>NW_008370469.1:0-207 GCF_000622305.1 Nannospalax galili
AAATCACATTCCTTCATGCCTGAGAGTCCAAATGAGGGGTGGTCCCAGGCACGGCACAAGTCAGGGTCAGTGAGGTCTTTGAGCTCCCAGGGTCCTTTGCTCTCCATGCCTGTCATTCTCATTAGCAACACTCACTCATCAGATCTACTTTCCCACGTAACTGTAAAATAGTGACCAGTGACATCTTGAACTTGGTGCCTCCTCATT
>NW_008370470.1:0-207 GCF_000622305.1 Nannospalax galili
CCTATGGGTAGGATAGTACCTAACTAATTTTATATGATCTGCTTTTTAGATTTCCAACATTGTGAAAAGTACCAAAGATAAATTGATTTTAAAGGGGAGAAGCTTTATTTTAGTGCACAGTTTCAAAGGTTTTAGCCCACTGTTAACTAGCTTTATTACTTTTAGGCCTGGGGCAAAGCAGTCTATCATGTCATGGAGTGCATGATG
>NW_008370471.1:0-207 GCF_000622305.1 Nannospalax galili
GATTCAGTCTCTCCAGAGGGGGCTGTCCCTTCATAAACAACGACTCGCGGAGACCCTGCTTTCACCATTCCCGCACTTCCCCACGTGATCCGGTGGCCGGTGGATAGTGTACCTCGAGGGAGTGCCCGGTGGCTTGGAACGGAACCCTCCTGGAAACGCAGCGACCAGTAGAGTCGCCAGCATCCAGTAGTCGCGGAGAGCCTCAGC
>NW_008370472.1:0-207 GCF_000622305.1 Nannospalax galili
AAAAAAAAAAAGAGAAACAGTAGTCCGGGTGGGGTATGGTGGAGCACGCCATTAATCCCAGCACTCAGGAGGCAGAAGCAGGCAGATCTCTGTGAAATTAAGGCCAGCCTGGTCTACATAGTGAGTCCAGTCCAGCTGAGGCTACAGGAGACCCTTTCTCAAACAACCAAAAAAACCAAACCAAACAAACAAACAAACATACAGACA
>NW_008370473.1:0-207 GCF_000622305.1 Nannospalax galili
TGGCAATACTGAAGGACTACATCGCATATGCACATAGTACCATCATGCCCCAGCTGAGTGAGGAGGCCAGCCAGGCTCTCATTGAGGTAACCAGGTTTTTCAGAGAGATACTTTTGTGTGTGGCAGTTTTTGTTGTTTTGGTTGGGGCGGGGGCTTTTTTTAACATAGGATCTCCCTGTAGCTCCAGCTATCCTGGAACTTGCCATG
>NW_008370474.1:0-207 GCF_000622305.1 Nannospalax galili
CCCATGTGCCAATATATTGGTACAGTGTGCCATCATAATGATACAACGTGATTTCACAATGCTCCAAAATGACTTCAAAAATACTCCAATGTTTCATCACAACACTCCAATATGATATCCCAATGCGCAGTGTGCCGTAACTGTGCATCAATGTGTCATCACAATGCCGCTGTATGCAATCACAATGCCCCAGTGTACCACAACAAT
>NW_008370475.1:0-207 GCF_000622305.1 Nannospalax galili
TCCCAACTGCTGGGATTAAAGACATGTGCCACCATGCCTGGCCAAAAGACATTTTTTAAGAATTGAAATGAGGGAGAATGGCAAGGAAATTTG
Organism: Nannospalax galili; assembly: GCF_000622305.1. Classification (NCBI taxonomy): domain Eukaryota; kingdom Metazoa; phylum Chordata; class Mammalia; order Rodentia; family Spalacidae; genus Nannospalax; species Nannospalax galili. The sequence goes on from NW_008370475.1 coordinate 94, forward strand.
AGTGTATTTGATTTGTTGCAACTTACTGGCTGTTCTATGGAGTTTTTTGTTTTTGTCTTTTGTTTCTTTCATGTATGTGTGAGTGTGTTTTGAGACAAGGCACCATTTTGTAAC
>NW_008370476.1:0-207 GCF_000622305.1 Nannospalax galili
GATGGCCTCAAATGAGATTTCCACTCACAAGATTTCTAGAGGTATTTGGTGCCAATCTTTGTGTACTTACTCTGATGATGTGTTCCAGTGATCATCCTCTTAGATATGGACCAGTCTATCTTGACCACATGTTCCTACAATGAACAAAAACAAAACAAAAAAACAAGAAAAACCCACTACTACACATGGGTGTTTACAGTACTTTCA
>NW_008370477.1:0-207 GCF_000622305.1 Nannospalax galili
GAGCAATATAATGGCACATGGGGCCATAGTGTGGGCACATTGGAGCGTAATAATGGCACATGAAACATTGCAATACCAATTAGGAGTATTTTGATGACTCATTGGGGCATTATATTTGCACATTGGGCATTATGATGACACATTAGGGCCCTGGTAAGGGGACATTTAGCATTGTGATGTCACATTTAGCATTGTGGTGACATATTG
>NW_008370478.1:0-207 GCF_000622305.1 Nannospalax galili
CAGTTAAAAGTAAACATTCCCTGCAGGATGCAGCTTCCCCTGCCCTGCAGCACTCTGTTTTCCCAGTCTTTGAAACCACATCAAGAGATGATGATGAGCCCACACGGCAACGGCAACATCGTCCCTTTAAACTATCAGAGATGAAAAAGTTAAAAACTGCTGTAGCCCAGTACGGCCCAACTTTAATATGCTAATGGGCAAGGAAGT
>NW_008370479.1:0-204 GCF_000622305.1 Nannospalax galili
AGCCAAAAATACACACACACACACACACACACACACACACACACACACACAGTGAAATTTTATTATCTCCCTTCATCTCCAACTTAAGAACTAAATATTTACTTATTATTATTTTAAACCCATCATTCTTCCTGTATCATTGACTATATAAAGACATAAATTTCAGGTCTCTTTCCATTCCTTTTTGTTTGTTTGTTTGTTTGT
>NW_008370480.1:0-207 GCF_000622305.1 Nannospalax galili
GAGGGCTCACCTGCTAAGATCCTTCACTGCTCTTCCAGAGGTCCTGGATTCAGTTCCCAGCACCCACACGGTGGGGAAACAAGCTGTCCAAAAGGTAAGTTACAAAGGAGCTGATGTCCTCTTCTAGACTTACGTCATTGAATGCATCTGGTGCTTACATACATGAAGGCAAAACACTAAAATAAAATAAAAATAAATGGTTAATTA
>NW_008370481.1:0-207 GCF_000622305.1 Nannospalax galili
GCATTCAACAGAAAGCAGACCCCAATTTTATCTGAAGAAACATTGGCAACTAATTGCTGCTAGGTTCCTAAAACAAGGGACTCTAGATAGGCTGACTAGACCTTAGTGGATGGACATGCCCTGGGGAGCATCTCAGGACACCGAATTGACACAGTGGGCCTTAAAATGGATGACAGACTATATGGGCTTCAGTGGGCGGTGGGGGGG
>NW_008370482.1:0-207 GCF_000622305.1 Nannospalax galili
AAAAAGAATTGCTATCCATCAGTAAACATTCAAAAAGTGTTGCTCCAGTTTTCTGATGTTAGGATCAGGGTCTTGTGATATAGCCCAGGATAGCATGAAATGGCTACGTTCAAAAGTGGACCTCCTGCTTCAGTGTCCTGAGTAGCTGGGACTTACTACCAGTAAGCACTACTGTGCCCAGCTACCATGGCTACACCTATCAGATCA
>NW_008370483.1:0-207 GCF_000622305.1 Nannospalax galili
ATGTGCCATTATATTGCTCCAATGTGCCATCACAATATAACCTTATGACTTTACAATGTGCCATTGTGCCATCACAAAGCTCACTGTTTCATCACAAATCGCCTTTGTGTCACTACAGTGATCCATTGTGTCTTCACCACACTCAATATGCAAACGCGGTGCTCAATGTCCCCTCACAATCCCCTAATGTGACATCACAATGGTACA
>NW_008370484.1:0-207 GCF_000622305.1 Nannospalax galili
ACCACTACAAGGACCCTCAGAGATAGACCGAATGCATTTTGCATTGTGAGAGAGACATCAACCTTTTGGGGCCATGGATCAAATACTGTTTTATCTTTTAAATATTTCTCCCAAAACTTATGTGGTGATGTTTGCCTTTCAGCTGATGGTGCTGTCGGGAGGTAATGGAAACCTTAGAAGGTAGGGCTTCATTGGAAGAAGTAGCTA
>NW_008370485.1:0-207 GCF_000622305.1 Nannospalax galili
CCCAAGTCCTGCACTCAAAACTCTCTTCTCTTTCTTTCCTTTGCTGAGCCATTGTGCAGGCTTCAATGACCACAATCTTCTTCATAACTTCTAAAGCTTCATCTTTCAGCCCATTCTATGAATCATAAAACTTTACTGATTAATCCCATTTTATTTCAGACTGCTTGGTTTCTGAGTCCTGAACTCAGAAACTAGTTTGACCTGAAC
>NW_008370486.1:0-207 GCF_000622305.1 Nannospalax galili
GAAGGCCCAGGCTTTCTTTGCACAATAACGATCCTGGCACTGTGCATCTTCAAGCAGCTGTTTGCACAGCAGATACTCCTGAGCCTCCTACTGCTGAAAATCCTGGCCAGCGACACCCCCATAGTTGCAACAGTCCGAGAGTGACTTGAGGGCAGAAGGATCCTTAGGTATCACATGCTGGAACCAGGCGAGCTGGCTGTGACTCTC
>NW_008370487.1:0-207 GCF_000622305.1 Nannospalax galili
ACTCTGAAGTCATATTGAAACATTGTGATGGCACCCTAGAGCAATATAATGACACATTGGGCCATAGTGCAGGCATATAGGAGCATTGTGATGACACCTTGGGGCATTATGATGTCACATTGGGGGATTGTGAGGGGAATTTGAGCCCCATGTTTTCATATTGAGCATAGTGAGGACACAATGGATTATTGTAATGACACAATGGCA
>NW_008370488.1:0-207 GCF_000622305.1 Nannospalax galili
CTGAGCATCTTTTGAGTACCCCAACCCTTAACTCTTATTTTTAATTTTTTTGTGTGTATGAGTGTTTTGCAGGCATGTATGTAGGTGCATCGTATGTGTGCCATGCCCTCAGAGGTCAAAAGAGGGTGCTGGATTCCCCTGGAACTGAAATTACGGATGGTTGCTAGCCGCCATGTGGGTGCTGGGAACCAAACCCAGGTCCTCTGC
>NW_008370489.1:0-207 GCF_000622305.1 Nannospalax galili
CCTCTGCAAGAGCAGCCAGTGCTCTTAACCACTGAGCCATGTCTCCAGCCAACAGAGTATAGCTTTTTAAAGAAATCCCTTACAATGTTCTAGATTACTCCTGTGTCCTTTGTAATGTTTCCCTTCTCGCCTTTGATTTTGTTGATTTGGTTCTGTTTTTTCTTTCTTTTGGTTAGCTGAGCTAAGGGTCTGTTGATTTCATTTATC
>NW_008370490.1:0-207 GCF_000622305.1 Nannospalax galili
GTAATTCCGTTCCTTGGTTAGATTTATTCCAAAGTATTTATTTTATTTTTTGAGGGTATTGTGAGTGGGATTCCTTCCCTGATTTCTTTCTCAATATCTTTATCTTTGGTATATCGTAAGGCTGATTTGGGCATGTTAATTTTGTAACTTGCCACGTTGCTAAAAGTTTATCAGCTCCAGTAGTTTTCTGGTGGCATCTTTGGGGTC
>NW_008370491.1:0-207 GCF_000622305.1 Nannospalax galili
GAATGATCTGTTCTAACAGTTCTGTGTACAGCTGCAAGGTAAATTCCCTCTATGGTTAACACTTGGCTTCTGGGTAAAGTACTGATAGTTTATGTGGCCTAAATCCACTTACGTGGTCCTTCACGGTGTGGTTCCCATGGCCACTCCCAACCTAACTCTCTGATTATATTGAAACTCTGCGGATGCCTTGGTGGCTCACATTTCTTT
>NW_008370492.1:0-207 GCF_000622305.1 Nannospalax galili
CATGCAGTGAAATCTCCATAAAACCAAAGGGCAAGGCCTAGAGCCTCCGGATGGGTGACTGGGGGGTGGCACACCCAAAGAGGGCGTGAGAGCTCTGTGCCCCTCCCCTTGCCTCACTGCATGCAGGGCTTTATCTGTATCCTTTGAAATGTTTTGTACCATAAACTGCTAATGTTAAATGACTCTGTCTTAGTTTCATTTCTTGTT
>NW_008370493.1:0-207 GCF_000622305.1 Nannospalax galili
CAATATGTCTTCACAATGCTCCACTGTGCCATCCCAATGCTCCGATTTGTTAAGGGTATGCTCCAGTGTGATATCACCATTCCCCAATGTGTCATCACAATTTCTGAAACTGACAGCAGAGTGCTCAGGTGCCATTGCAATGCTCCAATATCTCATAACAATGTTCAGTGTACAGTCACAATGCTCCAATATGTCTTAAAATGCCCC
>NW_008370494.1:0-207 GCF_000622305.1 Nannospalax galili
ACACGCGGATGGTGCAAAACCTCGCTTGCCAACTCTACCCAGGTTTCCTAGATTTCCTTAGGCTAGGACACATAAGAGGCGACTTGTGTTTTTTACGTGTGTCAAGCCAGAATGGGAGGTTGAGAACGTCTACCGACCCCTCCTCAGCGCTGCCTTATGCACTCGGAAAAGATGAAGTTTTCTAGGTATCCATTTTATTCACGGGTG
>NW_008370495.1:0-207 GCF_000622305.1 Nannospalax galili
ACCAGGCCAACCCCCTTTGGCAGGAGAGGCTATAGGCCCAGTAGAGAAGCCATGGCAATTGTATTGTTAGATGGATGTGATGTGCCCACTAAAGTACCATCCAAGCATTTGAGTTTACGTGCATGAGCTATTATTGCAGTTACTGTTTACATATTCTTGCTTCTTGCTCTTTGTGTTTTTACAGTAGGTAGAATGCCACTAAATCAA
>NW_008370496.1:0-207 GCF_000622305.1 Nannospalax galili
ATAAATATTAGAATCTTTCAATTGGATCAAAGCAAGAAATCGGCAAAAAAAGTGTCAAGTTAATACGTTAGTTACTATCCATTAAGTTCTGCCGTGAGGCACTTTACTTTTACCCTCCTCTTAATGTTGGTTTATATGTCACTTGAGTTTAGGTTGGGAGTAAAAGCAAAGACAAATTGCTCTAATTGGGCACACACATAATGCCAT
>NW_008370497.1:0-207 GCF_000622305.1 Nannospalax galili
CTCTCTGTTCAGGTCTATAGCCCATCTTTTTATTGGGTCGTTTATTTTCATGTCTGAGTCACAGCTTCTGTGTGCTGACCCTGAGGAAATACTGAAGAAGATTTTGCCACAGTGATGTGAGTCTCTTGTTACTTACAGCCAAATTTTTAGTCCCAACTAACCAGCATCAATTGTCCCAGTAAAACAAAGGTTTTACTTCAGGTTCTG
>NW_008370498.1:0-207 GCF_000622305.1 Nannospalax galili
AGACAGGAAAAAGGATGGAAGACAGCAGACCTTGCAGGCCCAAGGCAAAGGCGGGGAGAGGGCAAGATGCCTGTGGTGAGTGGCCAGTGGGGGAACCGAGATAGGGAACGGATGAAACAGGTTCCTCACGGAGACCACAGTGCTGTCCTGGAGGGGTGAAAATCAATGGGAAAGGAGATCAAAAGAAGATGCAGGCAAGGCAGAGTG
>NW_008370499.1:0-207 GCF_000622305.1 Nannospalax galili
TTTGGCTTACATTTCCAGAGGGATAGAGTCCATCTTCACAGGGAAGCTTGCTACAGCTAAGGGCGGCATGGTGGTTGGCGCAGGAAACTGGATGATCGTACTTCCTCTACATGCAAAATACAGAGAGTGAGGATAGGAAATGGGGCAAGGCCTGTAATACTGCAAACCCACCTTCAGTGCTACAGTTCTAGAAAAACTCCGTCTTCT
>NW_008370500.1:0-207 GCF_000622305.1 Nannospalax galili
TCATCTATCTCTGAGTTTTAGATTCCGTTGTAGGGAAGTTGGCTGGTTGACGATGGGTCATGGGTGGTAGCTGTGTCGTAATCTTTGTGTTTCTTTTTCCTGCTGTGCACATCTGGTGGAGTGGGATTGTCTTTGAGTTTTTACGTCTTCTTTCGACTTTATCTGGATGTTTGGTTTACTATAACTCTTCCTAGAGGAATGTCTGAA
>NW_008370501.1:0-207 GCF_000622305.1 Nannospalax galili
TGCAGATGGTTGTGTCACCTGCCCTCTCTGATATGCACATGCTCGTTTCACTTGCTCTCTCTGACATGCACATGGTCGTGTCACCTGCTCTCTGACGTGCTCATGGTCGTGTCACCTGCCATCTTGGACGTGCACATGATCGTGTCACGTGCCCTCTCTGCCATGAAGATGGTCGTATCACCTACCACCTCTGACGGGCAGATAGTC
>NW_008370502.1:0-207 GCF_000622305.1 Nannospalax galili
GAGGGAGAGAAAGAGGAGGAGGAGGATGAAGATGAGGATGAGGAGGAGAAAGAGGAGGAGTAGGAAAAAATGGAGGAGGAGGAAGAGGAGAAAAAGGAGGAAGGGAAGGAGGAGTAGGAAGGGGATGAAGATGAGGAGGAGGAAGAGGCTGGGCTGGAGACAAGGCGTGGGTGCCTGACCTGACCTTGCCGTGTCTCTCCCTGCAGG
>NW_008370503.1:0-207 GCF_000622305.1 Nannospalax galili
CCCAGGCCAGCTTGGTGCCTTCCTTGGGCTCCAGGAGCACTGCTTTGGGACTTGGCCCTGCCCTCACCTCTCCCTGCTTCCCTGGACCTGCACAACCGGTTAACTCTCCTGGCCTGCTCTCCTGTCCTCAGGCCTCTCTTGGGGTAAGTCTAATGGGCAGCCCTCCGCGCCTTGACTCCCCCAGCCGCATTCACCCTTCCATCTCCC
>NW_008370504.1:0-207 GCF_000622305.1 Nannospalax galili
TATGTAGAAGTTCCACTGCAGATATATCACTTATGGCTGGGCATCTCTAAGGCACATAGTCTTTGTGTGGGACCAATTGTAGAACTCTGTAATAGCCTCCTTCTGTTGCAAAAAGAAGTTTCTTTGATGAGTGGTGTATGGTATTCTTGTCTGTAAATGTAAGGATCTGTATTTAGCATACAGTAAGAAATTTCATTTGTCTAGAGA
>NW_008370505.1:0-207 GCF_000622305.1 Nannospalax galili
GAGTGATGGGATTACAGGTATGTACCAACAGGCTTGGATGTTAGGTGGTGCTGGGGATCAAAGACAGGGCCTTGTGCACGCTGAGCAAGCACTTTGCCAACCGAGCCACTCCCCACCTGACTGTTTTATTCTATTAGTAGTAATTCAGTCTTTTTTTAAAGTCGCTTTTCATTTTCTACTTCTAGAATAAGTTTTGGTAGTGTGTGT
>NW_008370506.1:0-207 GCF_000622305.1 Nannospalax galili
AATTTCGACCAAACTGAATTTCTTTCTCATGGTAATGAAAGGTTAAGGGAATATTCTGAAAGTTTTAAGACATACAGGTTTCCTGTCCTTAATTACATCTAGACCTTAGGATGATTACCAATTCAGTTATGTGTGTTTGTAATTTATGCACACAGGCTCCCACTAATAAAACAAAATACCTGTCTCCATATTCAGTGACCATATTGG
>NW_008370507.1:0-207 GCF_000622305.1 Nannospalax galili
TGTTACAGCAGCAAAAGGAGCCTGATAAAGCTCTTTTCCTGGTTACTGGAGGGACTAAAGGAGAAAAGAACATGTTCTTAAGCCACATGTTAGAAATTAGATCTGAAGTTCAAGGGTCCCACTGACACCATACAAGAAACACAGGGACAAAGTGAAAGTAACTCAGCAGGCAACTTTTACATTTTCAAAAGGGTGTGTTGTGTCATT
>NW_008370508.1:0-207 GCF_000622305.1 Nannospalax galili
TTCTTTAAAAAATATTTTATTTATTATTTTTATTTTATGTGTATGTGTACTTCCTGCATGTATGTGCGTGCACCCGGGTCACACAATGCTGCGGAGGTCGGAAGAGGGCTTTGGATTCCCCTGCAACTGGAGTTAAGGATGGTCACAGCCACCATTTGGGTTCTGGCAGCCAAACCTGCGTCCTCTGCAAGAGCAGTCATTATGTAA
>NW_008370509.1:0-207 GCF_000622305.1 Nannospalax galili
AATTTTAATTACTTTATTTACTATGTATTATATATGAATGTATATATGTATGTATCTGGTGTGCATGGGGGGTCATTCACATGCCAACGGAACCTGTGTTGAGGCCAGAGGACAACACTAGGTGTTGGTTATCTCCTTCCACCATATGGGACCTGAGGATTAAATTCAGGTCACCAGGTTTGGCAGCAGGGACCTTTCCCTCCCAAG
>NW_008370510.1:0-207 GCF_000622305.1 Nannospalax galili
GTTTGGGTCTGAAGTGGGGGAAGCAGCCGCCCTTGCAGAGCCAGGTTCTCAACGAGTTTAAACGGCACATGACAATTTATCAGGATTATGTTCCTTAGTTTGCGCTCTTTGACTTGAGCCATTAAGTTGGAGCAAACCAATGACATCATTATTAGACTTCTTTTTGTGTTTTGTTTAGTTGTTTTTTGAGACAGGGTCTCCCTGTAG
>NW_008370511.1:0-207 GCF_000622305.1 Nannospalax galili
GTTTGGGTCTGAAGTGGGGGAAGCAGCCGCCCTTGCAGAGCCAGGTTCTCAGCGAGTTTAAACGGCACATGACAATTTATCAGGATTATGTTCCTTAGTCTTCTCTCTTTGACTTGAGCCATTAAGTTGGAGCAAACCAATGACATCATTATTAGGCTTCTTTTTGTGTTTTGTTTAGTTGTTTTTTGAGACAGGGTCTCCCTGTAG
>NW_008370512.1:0-207 GCF_000622305.1 Nannospalax galili
GCTGTGCACTTAGTAAGCTCACATATGTGAAACCAAAAGCAGGCTACTGTGACTCATTCTCCTTATAGAAAAAGTGACAGGTAAAATTTTGGAAATAAATTGATGCCGTATCATTCTGGATTTCTGATGAATTGGTTCTTTTACCTTCTTATCTTACTTCACATTTTTAAGTTAAAAATATTTTTCTAATTTTATAGATAAAGTGTA
>NW_008370513.1:0-207 GCF_000622305.1 Nannospalax galili
ATGCATGGAATTCAATTGGGGGCCATGGGAGGGTGCCAGTGGGGAAGGGGGCATAAAGATCATTAAGATATTGTGTATGATATTCACAAAAATTCAAAAAAATTTTACAAAAGAGAAGTACTCAATGAAGGTGTTTGTAGTGGAAACTCTGACAAAAAACTACAGAAACTACTAACAGAAAGCCTTGAGCTATGTTGATTTTCTTGC
>NW_008370514.1:0-207 GCF_000622305.1 Nannospalax galili
GCCATATAACCCAGTATTTCTGCTCAAAGATCAAAGATATTTCCTCAAATGAAATAGAAGTCATGTGTATATAAAAATCTGCCAACAAATATTTATAAAAATATACTCATAGAGGCTGGAGAGATGGGTCAGCAGTTAAGAGCACTGCTGCTCCTGGAGAAGACCCAGATTTGAATCCCAGCACCAACCTAACAGCTAATAGCCACC
>NW_008370515.1:0-207 GCF_000622305.1 Nannospalax galili
TAACTTTCCTGGATGTTTAATAGCCAGACTTTGAGGCCTACAATAATCTGGTCAAAGGAAATTAAAGGGACTTTTTTTTTGTTCCTTGCCCTCCAAGGACAAACAAGTTCCAGGGGCTGTGGAGGATCTCGCAAAATGTCCTGTGACTATGGTGAGTCACCTGTCCTCCTTTTCAGGGAAGCCATGGAGACCCCAGAAGATGGACTT
>NW_008370516.1:0-207 GCF_000622305.1 Nannospalax galili
AACATTACTTTTTCTCTTTCAGTTCAGTGATCATGTGGTAAAATGCAAAGTTTCTTCTGCACTGCTTCTAACCAATGTGCTCAACAGACAGTCAAAACTCACTGACCTGAAAATACTGGACTCCTCTGTGAAATCAAGGTTAGAAAATCAATAGATTTTTATCATGCATCTGTGCTGTGCCACCCTGGCCAGCACTCTGACCAGTAA
>NW_008370517.1:0-207 GCF_000622305.1 Nannospalax galili
ATATATACATATATAATAATTTTTTAAAAAGTAAACAACCATCTTCTGGTTGAATTTAAGACCCACATTATGGGATGAAATCCATTCCCGGCCCTGTTATCAGGGTCAAGAACCTATGGCTAGACAGGTTACAGACCATAACATAATACTATTGTTATGAGAACCTAATACTATTGTTCTGCTAAAGAGACATAGTATTAAACTGAT
>NW_008370518.1:0-207 GCF_000622305.1 Nannospalax galili
ATCAAACACACATGTTTTCTTTCATATGCTGATGTTAATTTTGAATCTTTAGGTATGTGTGTTTCATTTGGAATACTCATAAAGGTCAGGAAACTTGAGCTTGTAAGGGGCCATGGGGGAGAGGGGATCTTTCAAGGGAATGGAGAGCTAATAGAGTGGAATAAAGGGGGAAAGGGGAAGGATGGTACAGGAAGGATTAAGCGTGGT
>NW_008370519.1:0-207 GCF_000622305.1 Nannospalax galili
CTCCATGGAGACTGAGAGAACTTGAGTTTTCTGTTGGTGCATGTGAAGTGCCCCCGACCAATGGCAAAATGTCATTTCTAAGATCCTTTCCTGGTTTGACTTAAAATGTTTGTTTACATTTTTACCTGTCTGATAAACTTATAGCCATATTGAGGGGTGAAGTGGCAGTCAGAAACAGCATAGGACTAGACACCTTAAGGGAAACAT
>NW_008370520.1:0-207 GCF_000622305.1 Nannospalax galili
TTAGGACACAGTCAGCTTGACCTTATCCAGCACAGACTGAAAAATCTGAATGTATAGACTTTTTCTCAGAGCATTTGAACAATAAATATCTGTTTTAGTCTGATTGTAAAATGTCAACTAAATTTTTAACTTACTGAATTGTCACTTTCTTGTATCACCTCCACCCCCAGAGAGATCCTACATGAAAATATGTCTAAATGGATCAAC
>NW_008370521.1:0-207 GCF_000622305.1 Nannospalax galili
GATGGCACAATGAGCATCGTGATGGCACAATGTGCACTGTGATGGCACAATTGAATATTGGGAAGTCAGATTGTAACATAGTGATGGCGTATTGTAGAAATATAATGGCATATGTGTCTACAGTGTTGGCACATTGGAGCACTGTGCTGTCCCTTAGAGCATTGTGATGTCAAATTGTAGTATTGTGATGTCACATTGTTGCATTGT
>NW_008370522.1:0-207 GCF_000622305.1 Nannospalax galili
ACTTTTGAAAATCCTAAAAATTATTAATGAATACAGGCATATATTAATCCATTCACATAGATATTAATAATATCTTGGAACTCTTGGAAATGAAAAATTATGCATAAGCTTACAAATAACTAAGAAAATTTCCTATAAGCATATCAATTGTAGAACTGCCCATTGAAATCAAGCATTGTTTAGGCCAACTGCAGTCAGTATAAGGGT
>NW_008370523.1:0-207 GCF_000622305.1 Nannospalax galili
GTACCCAGGCTAGGAGGAGAGATGGGAGGGGGAGATGGGAGGTTGAATGGGGCTGGGGGAGTGTAGGCACGGAGTGCATGATGGACTTACCCAGGAGAGAAGCAGGCAGGTTTTGCAGGCCCAGGGAAGCAGAGGGAGGTGAACCAATATACATTTTAAGTGTATTAATGTACTGACGAATTATACATACCAGATCAAGAAATATAT
>NW_008370524.1:0-207 GCF_000622305.1 Nannospalax galili
TTTCAAAAGACTAGAGGGCAGAATGTTGTATTTGCTTCATTTCAATTTTATCTTACTGGAGTCGGTCATTGGTTAGTGTCTCAAAATACATGGGGATCCTGATTTTTCCTGCAAGCTTAGCTGTCTTTCCCAGCATCGTGCCACTCACAGGTGTATTTATTACTGTCAAAGCCCTGTTCAAATTGCTGGCTTCAATACCAACCATCA
>NW_008370525.1:0-207 GCF_000622305.1 Nannospalax galili
GCAACATTAAAAAGACTGTACAACCAATCCAAATACCACATTGTTCTAAATGTAGAAAAAGAGTATTTCTACTAAAATTTGGAATGAAAAAAGGGTGTCCCTTTTCTCCACGCTTGTTCAATACAGTGCTCAAAGTCTCAGAGAGTAAAAGGATAAGAGAAAGAAAGGAATACAAATAGGAAAGAAATGAGCCAAATTATCCTTGTT
>NW_008370526.1:0-207 GCF_000622305.1 Nannospalax galili
GGACACACTCCACCCCTTTCCTCTACTCTTAAATTTTTCTGCCAATCTTCCGCTAAGGTTCCTGAGCCTTGGAGGGGGTGACAGACATAGGGTGATCTCTCATTTATCATGGTGAGATGGTGATTTCTTGGGCCTCCACATTATTTGTCTTTAAGCTGTGGCCATTGATCTATCACAGTGGTGTTTCTTCTACTATAAAGACAAATG
>NW_008370527.1:0-207 GCF_000622305.1 Nannospalax galili
AAAACACCAAGGTCAGGTCTGTCACAGCAATACCCCACTCTTGGTACCAATATCTGTCCTAGTTTCTTCTTCATTGCTGTGACAAAATACTCCGACCACTACCAATCTGGAGAGGAAAGCCTACATATCCCAGGTCACAGTTCATCTTGGAGCCCAAAGGTAGGAACTCAGGGTAGGAACCTGGAGGCAGGACCTGGAGCACAGGCC
>NW_008370528.1:0-207 GCF_000622305.1 Nannospalax galili
AATGAGCACTTTTGTAGGTAATGAAGAAAATAGAGAAGTTTTATATATAGAAAGAGCAGTGACAACCAAGCTGCATGTGACAGTGTACTTTAAAAGAGCACACATATTTTAAATGTATAAAAATACAATTCTGTAGACAGCATTAAACAGATTTTACTTTAATTGCTCTACATGCTACTAAGTTAAATACAAAGAAAGGTAATTTTT
>NW_008370529.1:0-207 GCF_000622305.1 Nannospalax galili
TAGCTCCTCTGGATGGAGCTCCATGAGCCCCTCCCTCACCTATGATTGACTCTTACAGGCTCAGTCCTGTGCAGACCCTATGCAAGCAACTTGTGCTGGGTAGCTTTAGGGTCAACTTGACACACTTGGGTTGAGGAAACTTCAACTGGGGAATTGCCTTCATTGGACATGGCGATTGTTGAGTGATGTGGGAGGGCCCAGCCATCC
>NW_008370530.1:0-207 GCF_000622305.1 Nannospalax galili
TTGGTAATGTGTCCAGGCTGGTTCCAAACTGTTATCGCCCCGTGTTGTCCTCCCTCATAGCTGGCATTCAGAACCCATGTCAGCCTCCTTGGCCTGATTTTGAATGTGTGTGAGGCCATTCCATTCAGACTAAGAAACTGTCAGTAGAAAGTGCACAACAGGCAGAAAAATGCAGTAATGTGGGAGGAGGAGTAGCCATGATGTGTT
>NW_008370531.1:0-207 GCF_000622305.1 Nannospalax galili
CTGAGACTCCATTTTATAAACAGCTTCTGACTCCATTTTGAGGATGGAGGGTGATTGAGCCCTGGGTGGACATGTGAACCATCTGCCCATCCATCTTGTCCGCACCACCCACATAGCATAGGCTGATAAATGACTTGTTCCTGGGAGGGTGGGGGGTAGAAAGGGTGCCACCCTAAAAATTTAGTGGTGAATTGAAACTGTAGGGGT
>NW_008370532.1:0-207 GCF_000622305.1 Nannospalax galili
TAGTGCACAAAAGCCAGGTGAGGTGCAGACCTTTAACCCCAGCACTCAGGAAGCAGAGGCAGGCGGATCTCTGTGCGTTCCAGGCCAGCCTGGTCTACATAAGGAGTTCCAGGCTAGCTGGGGCTACAGGGAGACCCTAACTCAAAAAAAAAAAAAAGTTTACTAATTATTTTATGAGAATATATTGGGAACTATAAAACTGCTGAT
>NW_008370533.1:0-207 GCF_000622305.1 Nannospalax galili
TAAACTTTCTCAACACTTGGAAGCCCACAGAGACTTGTGAAACTCATCTGTGCTTCCCAACACTTGGAAGCTCATGGAAACTTGTGGAATGAATCCATACTTCCCAAAGGAAGAGACAACTGTTGTTATTTGTTGTTATTCTTTGTAGTCTCTTATTCTTTGGATTCTTATGATCTGATAACTGAATACAGACTGTTGATGCCATAA
>NW_008370534.1:0-207 GCF_000622305.1 Nannospalax galili
AGTGTAACTGACCAGCTGTTTGGAAAAGTGTTTCCTTGTAGCCATTCCACACCTCTGGCTCTTACAATCTTTCTGCTCCATCTTCCACAGTGATCTCTGGGCCTTAGGAGGTAGAGGTTTGAAAAAGGTGTCCTATTCAGGGAGGAAAACTTTACAGCCATTTGTTCCCTGTACATTAGCCACTTGTGGGTTTCAGTGTTAATCATC
>NW_008370535.1:0-207 GCF_000622305.1 Nannospalax galili
TAACAAGCATTTAGAACTCCAGTGCCAGAGGATCAAATGCCCTTTTCTGGCTTCCACAGGCGCTACACACATAGTGTGGTGTACTTACATACATGCTCTCAAAGCATTCATGTGCATATAGTAAAAATAAAAAAATAAAACTTTTAAAGTAGAAAAATGATATGTAGCACAGCTCCCAGAATATGATCTAGTGAAAAACTTTTGAAA
>NW_008370536.1:0-207 GCF_000622305.1 Nannospalax galili
GTTGGGCCACAGGGGGCTACTCAGAGAGCTCAAGCCATGTTTGTACTGGACCAGGGGCTTCTTCATGTCCTGCTGTGTATGGAGACTGTGACAGTAACACAGGCTCAAGAGACAGCTGCCTGAGTGTCTCTGTCTGCCATGCTGCCTGGCCCTGTACCTCCGATTCCCCAGCTGTGTGTATAGAGATCAGGAGTGTACCCAGCTCCT
>NW_008370537.1:0-207 GCF_000622305.1 Nannospalax galili
GTGTATGATAACCATTGATTACCTAGGAATCTGAGCCCAGGGTGGTTTGGGGAGTTGTGTGGGTTGAACTTTTTTATCTTAACTCCAGGAAAAATAAACAGAGTACACTGAGTCATTTATCTTCACAGTCGCTAATAAAGGTGGTGGGTTCCTTGCAGCTGTGTTTATGTTCTTATTTTGAAGCTATGACAGACAGCAGAAAGCCAG
>NW_008370538.1:0-207 GCF_000622305.1 Nannospalax galili
GGCGAAATGCAGCGGGGTGGACTTCCGGCCCGCCGTGTCGCGGCTGTTCACCTTCACGGGCGTCACCAGCCTCTTCACTCGCTCCACGTCCCCGTTGCGGCAGGCCTCGAATAGCTCGCGGGCGGCCGGCTCCATGGCCTCAGCCACGGCGGTCGAGCAGGCCGCGCCTCCGCCGGCGCAGCGACGGCCGGACATGATCCTGGCCGC
>NW_008370539.1:0-207 GCF_000622305.1 Nannospalax galili
GATGTGAAGTCATCCTCTTCCATGTCACAGGTGATGTAGCTGCCACAGGGACGGGGGGAAGTGTGCCTGTCCCTAATCACAACTCCCAGACTCGTGCAGGGCAAGTGGGAGAGGTTACAGTGGTGGAAGGGTATGACCAAGAGACAGGGTGTGGGAAAGCAGTCTCTGCAGTGTGACCTGAACCTACAGGCTTCTGGGGCATCCTTG
>NW_008370540.1:0-207 GCF_000622305.1 Nannospalax galili
GGGCAGGAGCCTCGAGTCTGAAACACTGACTCCTGGGCTGGCCCTGGGTACACTTGCAGACAACACAGGTGTGTGAGTCACTCACCAGCCAGAACTGCTGGGCCAGCAGGCAGGGCAGGAAGGCGGGCAGAGGGCAGGAAGCCTGAGGACTGGAGGGGGCCCTGGCCACCACCACAAGGAAGGGCTAGATTGAGTCAGGCCCAGCCC
>NW_008370541.1:0-207 GCF_000622305.1 Nannospalax galili
GTCCTGCTTAAGTCAACTGTTTGTAGAGCTATATTATACTTTTTGGTAATGCATGTTGTTTCTCCAGCTCCCAGCAATTTGGACACAGGACTTAGAGCAATGGGGCTGGAGTTGACCTGGAAGCATCCTCCGGATGACTAACCCTTGTGGTTTTATAGGATGCTATGCAAACTGCTTAGGAAGAAAATCAATAGCTTTAAGGCTTAA
>NW_008370542.1:0-207 GCF_000622305.1 Nannospalax galili
GTCTGCCTGTACAATTTATAAGCTGCATTAAGTAGTTGGGTGTGGCAGCTCGTGCCTGTTATCCAGGCATTTGGAGGCTGAGATAGGAGCAGTACCAAAGGTTCCAGGCCAGCCTGAGCTACTGTGATAACCTGTCCTTTAAAAACAAAAGTCAGCAATACAAAAGTTATAGGAAAAAGTACAGGTAAAAAGGCCACCGTGGGATGC
>NW_008370543.1:0-207 GCF_000622305.1 Nannospalax galili
GTACATTCCTGGCTGACATACAAGTTTTATTAGATTAAAAGCTCTGAAATACCCATAAGGTAGATGAATTATTGCATAGTCTCCATTTCAAAAGATATAGAATTGTTCTAGGCTATAAAATAATCGCGAGAAAGTCATATTTGTAAATCGTTTTAATGTCGCCTCTGCTTTCTGCTATTCTTTGGGATGTTTTTCCATAAACATGAT
>NW_008370544.1:0-207 GCF_000622305.1 Nannospalax galili
GAGAAAGAAAGGAATACAAATAGGAAAGAAATGAGCCAAATTATCCTTGTTCGCTGATGGCATGATATTATACTTAAAAGACACTACAGACTCCACTAGAAAACTGTTTAGTAAATACTTTCAACAAAGCAGAATGATATAAAAATCTACGTACAACCAATAACTTTTCTATATAACAATAATGAACTTGATGAAAAACAAATTAGC
>NW_008370545.1:0-207 GCF_000622305.1 Nannospalax galili
ATGTAGGACCTTGGCCAATGGTATTACAGTATTACCACTGGCTTTAATAGCAGGCAGATTTGCTCCCACTGAAAAATATAATATGACCCCTGATAGTTTTACTGAACTTCATTATGTTAAGTATTGTAAGGCTGTAATGTATTATGCCAGAGTGTATTTTTATCAGACAAAAGTATTTCATGATCTACTGGAGCTTCTGAAATGGCA
>NW_008370546.1:0-207 GCF_000622305.1 Nannospalax galili
TTCAGTGTAAATGCGTCCACTGGTGTCTAGTCAGCACATCCAGTGGTCGTAGGTACGTCATACTCTCCCTCACCCGGCAGGAACCAGTCTCAAATATTTGAGACTGACCTGCCACCTATTTGTCACCTCCCTTTTGGGTCCTTGTTTAATTGAGCCGACATGGGTCCCTCACTCAATGCCACCACTGCCACAGGCTCACATGAGCAA
>NW_008370547.1:0-207 GCF_000622305.1 Nannospalax galili
TTCAGTGTAAATGCGTCCACTGGTGTCTAGTCAGCACATCCAGTGGTCGTATGTACGTCATACTCTCCCTCACCCGGCAGGAACCAGTATCAAATATTTGAGACTGACCCGCCACCTATTTGTCACCTCCCTTTTGGGTCCTTGTTTAATTGAGCTGACATGGGTCCCTCACTCAATGCCACCACTGCCACAGGCTCACATGAGCAA
>NW_008370548.1:0-207 GCF_000622305.1 Nannospalax galili
GGCACTGCACGACACGGATGTACTTACCTACATGCAGACAATACACACATAGACATAAAATAAAAATAATAAAATTTTTAAAAATATTTTTAAAAATAAATAAATAAAATATTTTTAAAAATAATTAAGGGTCAGGCATGGTGGTGGCACCTTTAGTCCTAGAACTCGGGAGGCAGAGGCAGGCGGATCTCTGTGAGTTTGAGGCCA
>NW_008370549.1:0-207 GCF_000622305.1 Nannospalax galili
ATCATTAATTTAATGGAATCATAACTAGCCTCAAGTAGAAATTTACTTTATTTCAAGCTATATTTGATAAGATACTTTTATATGTTTTATCCCTTAAAGTCCATTGAACTGTTTTATAACGTAAATATGAAGATAAAAGAAATCAGTTGAATTTTCCCTCTAGAAAATCCACAGAGGACAAAGCATATTCTTTATTCAATTTGACTT
>NW_008370550.1:0-207 GCF_000622305.1 Nannospalax galili
GGTCATAGAGTGCATCCCTCAATAGGACACCTATGTCAAACCTCTACCTCCCAAGGCCCAGGGATGTTGTGTGTGGAAGAGGATGTGAAAAGATTGGAACATAGCCTATTTTTTAATTGGGTGGCTTGTTTTCTTGATGTTTGGGTTTTGGGTTTATTTGTATATTCTAAACTATTCTCAGATGTATAGCTGGCGAAGATGTTTTTC
>NW_008370551.1:0-207 GCF_000622305.1 Nannospalax galili
GGAGCACAGTGAAGTCACAATGGAACCCTGTGAAGTCATATTGTAATATTGCGATGGCACAATGGAGCACTATGATGTCACAATGGAACATTGTTAAGTCATACTGCAACATTTTGATGGCAGATTTGAACAATATAATGACCCATAGGGCGATTGTTTGGCAGATTGGAGCATTGTGATGTCACAATGGAGCTTTGTGATGTCACA
>NW_008370552.1:0-207 GCF_000622305.1 Nannospalax galili
TACTCTGCGCTCTCAGCATGGATCCGTTGAGTTTGTTAGGTCTGAGAGCCCGAACTTAAGCCCGAATAAACCATAAACAAACCTTTGCTTTTGCATTTTGGTGAGTTGGGTCCTCAGTGGTC
Source organism: Nannospalax galili (assembly GCF_000622305.1). Lineage (NCBI taxonomy): Eukaryota > Metazoa > Chordata > Mammalia > Rodentia > Spalacidae > Nannospalax > Nannospalax galili. The sequence continues at coordinate 123 of NW_008370552.1, forward strand.
TTTTTCGGGTCCACTGGATGGGGTACAACAGGATAAGACAGGAAGACCAGTCCCAGAATTCATCTCCAGCTCTGAAGATGAGTTA
>NW_008370553.1:0-207 GCF_000622305.1 Nannospalax galili
ACCATGTGCACATCAGAGTGCCAGGTGACACGACCATACTCACGTCAGAGGTGGCAGGGGACAGGAATCTCTGCTCGTCAGAGTTGGCAGGTGACACGAGCATCTTCATGGTAGAGAGGTCAGGTGACACGAACATGTGCACTTCAAAGAGGGCAGGTGAAACGACAATCTGCATGTCAGAGGGGGCAGGTGACAAGGCCATCTGCA
>NW_008370554.1:0-207 GCF_000622305.1 Nannospalax galili
TTCTTTTCTGATCCTGTCTATTTGGTGTTCTATGTGTTTCCTGTATTTGTACAGGGATTTCTTTTCTTAATTTCAATAAATTATCTTCTACAATTCTGTTTAAGATCTGGTCAATACCATTGAGCTGAAATTCTTCACCTTCCTCTATGCCATGATAAATAGATTTGGACTTTTCATAGTGTCCCACATCTGTTGCATATTCCAATC
>NW_008370555.1:0-207 GCF_000622305.1 Nannospalax galili
GTGCACAGCCAATGGTGGGATTTTTTTTAATGCACCCCGCGGCTGTTGCCGTTTGCCAGCCAGGGTCAGTCCCCCGCCCGGCTTTCACGGGGGCCCCTGAATTGCGCACACCTTAGTTCAAGGTGGGTTGGGTGGGCAGCTTTCGCCTCTCACCCCGTGTGCTCTGCTCCACCCCGTCCTTCTGAAAAAGGCATCCATGGGTCCTGT
>NW_008370556.1:0-207 GCF_000622305.1 Nannospalax galili
CCTGAAATCCTGGCTCGGAGCCACAGACCCAGACCAGCTCACACCCACTCTCCTACATCACCCTTGCCCTTACCGAGGCCCGAGTTTCCACTACGCAACCGCCTATGCTGCTGCTCCCCACTCCACAAACGCCAGTCAGGCCGCTGCCCAGAAGCGCTGTCCTTGGTTCAGAAGCCCAGCTTCCCCGAGGACGGATAGAGGAGTCCT
>NW_008370557.1:0-207 GCF_000622305.1 Nannospalax galili
GAAATAGGAGTAAGAAGAAGGGGTGAATATGATCAGAATACATTTTGAACAATAATCAGAAAGCCCCTTACTGTCAAGGTCTCTATACCTCTGTTAAGAAAATGACTAACAGTTGCTTGCTTTGGCTTCTGTAAACTTGCTTACTGCTGCACTGAAGGGTCAGTGTGACCCACTGTCCTTGCAACTGCCAATACCACAGGAATGAAG
>NW_008370558.1:0-207 GCF_000622305.1 Nannospalax galili
ATACACAACCAAAGTAAATTACCTAGGAAATCAAGGCATCGCAAAGCATACATGTAATTAAATACAGTGATATCAAGTTTGAGAACCTAAAATTAAATGTACCTGATTATCAACATAAAAAACATCACTTAATCTGGATTTACTGCATCAAGGAAAAGTATCTCCCAAAAAAGAAGTGCTCCAGTAACTCTTTATGAAAATATAAAA
>NW_008370559.1:0-207 GCF_000622305.1 Nannospalax galili
TGACACAAGTTGATCTGTAGCTGTGCTCTGAAGGCAGTGCCTGCAGAATTCAATGACAGAATGGGCATGAAATGGGGAAGATGAAAGGACTCCAGCGTGCCAAGGTTTAGAGGTTTGAGCAATCCAAAGATTTGTACTGCTGCTTACCAAGACTGTTACAAAGAACAGATTTGGGGCTGGGTGTCCTAATGCATGCCTGGAATCCAA
>NW_008370560.1:0-207 GCF_000622305.1 Nannospalax galili
GTCTGGACTGGGCTGTGGAGGGCTGGGCATCTATGTAGATGTGCCCATATACCTATAATGGATGCTGTGCTGTGCTGGGATGGGTTGGGCACCCATGTAGATGTTCCATAATACCTCTAATTATTAAGTACCTGGACTGGGCTGGGTATCATGTAGATGTGCCCACCCACCAGTAAATGATAAGGGAAAATATTGGACTGGGAAGGC
>NW_008370561.1:0-205 GCF_000622305.1 Nannospalax galili
TTTTGTTAATAGGGTAAGCTTGGCTGACACGTGGGTTATACATATACCACTAAGCAGCTACAAGAAATAAAGTGTGAAAAAGTAAAGCAAGTTCTAAGGCTGACCATCTTCTATCAGTAAAGTGAACAGCTTTCTCCTTTAGACCTCGCAGGTGCTAATAGCAATGATACACACACACACACACACACACACACACACACACACA
>NW_008370562.1:0-207 GCF_000622305.1 Nannospalax galili
TCTGAAGCTCAGGAAATAACCACGAGAATTGACACATGAGATTGCATGAGGGAAAATAGCTTCTGCACAGTAGAGTAGACTGTCAGCAACATGAAGAAACAGTTTAGGGAATGGAGGAAAACTCTTTACAACTATAACTATGACAAGGGATTATATCTGGAAAATACAAAGCTACACAAACATTAAACACTAAAAAATAAAAATCAG
>NW_008370563.1:0-207 GCF_000622305.1 Nannospalax galili
ATGCTTCTGTTCATCCGTTTTCATTATTATAAACACATTGATAAAACTATTTTTCTTTCATCAAAAAGAAAGCAGTTAAATACAATACCGACACATATTTTTCTAAAGCAGAGAGACTGACACTCATGGCAATACTATTTTTCATGCAGTTCATAAAAAACGGGTTTTAACAGAAACTACTCTTCATTCGTTTTCAGTATTATAAAC
>NW_008370564.1:0-207 GCF_000622305.1 Nannospalax galili
ACATGACCATCTTCATGTCAGAGTGGGCAGGTGGCACGACCATCTGCACGTCAGAGAGGATGGGTGACAAGACCTTCTTTGCAGCAGAGGGGCAGATTCCACGATGATCTGCAAGTCAGAGGGGGCAGGTGACACGACCATCTACACCTTGGAAGGGGCAGTTGACACGTCCATGTGCACGTCAAAGGGCGCATGTGACACGACCAT
>NW_008370565.1:0-207 GCF_000622305.1 Nannospalax galili
GGGGTCATGGAGAGAATCTGAGGCTTTACACCCCAAGAGGCAAGAAGAGGCTGTTGGTGAAGGTGTAGCCTCGGTTTCAGTGGAGACTCCAGCTTTTCAGAGATGCCGGGACCATGGGATGACCACCAAGGACAGCAGTAGGTATGTAATGGAGCCGGCCTGGGTCTGCGAGATGAGCTGAGTGTGCTGTGGATGGCAGAGTCAGAG
>NW_008370566.1:0-207 GCF_000622305.1 Nannospalax galili
ACTGTCTTAGTCTTTGTTTTCTTTATTAGTTTTTAAAATAAGTATATAAAGTATATAAAGTATATAAAGAATGGATTTCATCACAGCATGTTCATGCATACTTGGTTTTGTTGAGCCTCCTTCCCTGTGTTCTGCCTCTGCTCTTCTGAACGTACCTGCTGTTTCTTTTCTTCTCTGGGTAACCTGTTTTCATGACACATACATTCT
>NW_008370567.1:0-207 GCF_000622305.1 Nannospalax galili
CACTAGTAATAAGATGTATTAACACCATGAACACCATGTTGATGGGTTAGAATACAGTTTTACACAATTGGGTCAAATGTGTATTGTCATTCCAATCAGGTAAAAACAAGCCCAATGGAAACTGGAGAATGCTCTTCAGAATAACCAGTATGTAATCTTCAAAAATGTCAAAGCCCTTAGTGATGGATCTTGACAGAGTTATGGGAC
>NW_008370568.1:0-207 GCF_000622305.1 Nannospalax galili
GTAACAACCTCTAGTGTATGTTTATGTCATCCTTGACTACCTGTTTCTAGAGCTCTCTGAAACAAATGAATGTCCAATTTCTACCTTCAGTATGTTATATGTTACCTTGGAAACCTACTCAGTACATACGTACCTCTTTTGCTCCACAGGACCCTGTCTTCACAAACTTTGGAAAACGCACAAGAACACACCTCGACCTGTGCCTTC
>NW_008370569.1:0-207 GCF_000622305.1 Nannospalax galili
CTAACAGGTATATGGTGGAGAGTGACTGGGCAGGAAACCTGAAGTCCTCTTCTGGCCTGTTCACACACAGGCATGCACATGTTCACACAGACATGTAAACATATCATACACATGCAGTTCACACATTAAAAAAATAAAAGTTGAACATTAAAATAAAAGATAAATATTATAAATAAGTTAATGAACACACACACAAGAATTAGATTG
>NW_008370570.1:0-207 GCF_000622305.1 Nannospalax galili
ACAGAAGAGTCTGTCGGATCCCCTGGAACTGGAGTTATGGACAGCTGTTAGTGCTGGGATTCAAACCCCAGTCTTCAGTAAGAACAGTCAGTGTTCTTAACCGCTGAGCCATCTCTCCAGCCCCCCCTTTTTTTAGCAGTCTTATAATAGCTGTGTGTGGTGGTACATGCCATTAATCCCAGCACTTGGAAGACAGAGGCAGGCAGA
>NW_008370571.1:0-207 GCF_000622305.1 Nannospalax galili
TAGAATTAACAATCCAGAGACCTAGCTCACTTACAAACCACCAAAACATCTGGTTTCTGTCATAGTCTACATGGCCCTAAGTTGCTTAGCACACATCAGTAACTAGAGTCATCTACTAAGAAGAGCACATTTCCAGGATCAGGAACAACCCTAGACATCAGGGAACACTAGCTTACCTGCAGTACACTAATGCTGATACAAGAGCCA
>NW_008370572.1:0-207 GCF_000622305.1 Nannospalax galili
ATTCGAGCATTGTTTTTTACAGTGGAGCATTGTGATGTCACATTGGAACATCACGTAATCAAATTGTAACATTGTCCTGACGTATTGGAGCACTATAATGTCACACGTGGTGTTACTGTTGAGACTGGAGCATGAAATGGCACATTGGAGCATTGTGACTTCACAGTGGAGCATTGGGATGACATCCTGGAGCATTGTGATGACACA
>NW_008370573.1:0-207 GCF_000622305.1 Nannospalax galili
GAAAGAGAGAGAGTTGGGGAGGGAGTAGGAGGAGAAGGAGTTTCGCATCAGTCACGGCAAAACGAGAACCGAGGAGAACCAGGCACCAAAAGAAAGCATCCCTTTTGTTGCACAGGTTTGAGTTATTATTTTCGAGTTATTTCCAAGTCCCAGAAGATGGTGTCCTGCAGTTAGATCATCAGGGAGAGGAAAGGCGAGATCCTGTCC
>NW_008370574.1:0-207 GCF_000622305.1 Nannospalax galili
AGACTGGTGGAATTAACCTTCTTGGATGTTTAACAGCCATACTTTGAGGCCCATACTAATCTGATTGGTCAGAGGGACTTAAAGGACAGTTTTTTCTCCTTTCCCTCCAAGGGGAAAGTTTCAGGGACTATGTAGCATCTCTCAAAATGTCCTGTGACTGTGGTGCATCACCTGTCCTCTTGTTCAGGGAGGCCATGGAGACCCCAC
>NW_008370575.1:0-207 GCF_000622305.1 Nannospalax galili
TTAAGACTATACAGTTGGCCCAGATAAACCAATTTATTTTTAATCTTAAGGCTGTTTGAGGATCTGTTCCTCAGAGGTCACATGTGCTTGAGGAGTCCCTGGCTTCTTTCTTTTACCAGTTCCATCTATGTAAAATAAGTCAAAGGTCCTGATTGTCCATGGCTGGCTTCACTTGGAAACATGGAAGAAATGTTTCCTCTGTGTTGA
>NW_008370576.1:0-207 GCF_000622305.1 Nannospalax galili
CATTTAGTGACAGGTGCGTACGGTTTGTGCACTGCTTAGACACTTGGCTTTGCAATTTGTGCTGCTTCAGAATTACCGTCTCTTCTGTCTTGATCACATGGTTTATGTTTTTCATGAATAGTATACAGTTAATTCTGTGTTAAAAACATTTTAGGAGAGAAGATAGAAAACTGAGCAAGTACTTCAAGACAGTTGTTTGAGACTTCC
>NW_008370577.1:0-207 GCF_000622305.1 Nannospalax galili
CATATCAAAGTTCTGAGGGACAGTGCCCCTCTTCACTGAATAAAGAAAGTAGGGAAGTAGGCTCAACATCGTACGTCTGAGATATTCTACAACTAGGAGTGAAAAAGCAAGGTTGAGAAAGATGTTTGTGAATAATATGAGGGTTAATCCAAACTGGCCATTCCCCAGATGAAGTTGGAAAAACCGTTTTGAATAAAATCATGGTTG
>NW_008370578.1:0-207 GCF_000622305.1 Nannospalax galili
GGAATTGTTAGGGAATTCTTGGATCAAAATCAACAGTCAGAGGATCATGCTGTCTCAAGAAATGAACCCGTTTCACCATCCCTGCTGTACTGAGGGCCACAGCCCTCCATATATTTTTGTCTTTGGGTACCTCCTGTGAAAGCCCACCTATATCACATTGCATAGTCTTTTCTTTAATGTTGTCTAAGGAATAAGAGACAGGGAACT
>NW_008370579.1:0-207 GCF_000622305.1 Nannospalax galili
CCCCCCCCCGTTCCTCTGTGAAGGTTCTTCTGCTTGTTGACGTTCTTTGCATCAACTTCGGGGCTCTCAACGTGGGACACAAGGAAATAGCCAACCGAAGAGACAGGCCTTTCCACGGACCTGTTGTACTGTGGATCTAACAGATGAGCCGTGGATCCGTGGTCCTCTTCTGTCTGTCCTGTGTCACTGATCACGAACACCTCTTTT
>NW_008370580.1:0-207 GCF_000622305.1 Nannospalax galili
TGCAAAGCGCTATCCAGGCTCTAGCAATTAGGATAGGATGACAAACACGGAAACATGTGCCCCGTTGACGTCATGGAACGGAAAGGGGTGGCCTCCTGCTGCATCACGTACACGTCATACGGCGCACGAGGGAACTTACACAGGGGGAGCAATTTCTCCGAGGGGCAACATGGGGGTGGGGATGGAGATGGGTGGAGGTGGGGGGGG
>NW_008370581.1:0-207 GCF_000622305.1 Nannospalax galili
CACCTACCTACCTCTCTATCATCTATCTGTCTATCATATATCATTGGACTATCCATCTATTATATATATATATATACACACACATATATATGCTTCATCTACTATCTATCGATCTATTCATCATCTACTGTCCATTTGCTACAGAACACAAAACAACTCAACTTTGGGGTTTAATTATGGTGAAAGGACAGGGTGGAAACTAAAGTC
>NW_008370582.1:0-207 GCF_000622305.1 Nannospalax galili
AGTGACCACAGAGCTCTTCATTCTTGTTAAAGATTTTCTGTTAGTTTTTTCTAATAATTAATGAGAAAAAAAAACGGGTCAATTTTGCAGCTATAATTGTGCTTCTATGTGTTTCTTTTCATCCTGTCAGTTTTTACTTCAATTATCTTAATGCAGTTTTATATAGCGCTTGAGTGTTGGGAATGTGAAATGACTCTTTATCATTGT
>NW_008370583.1:0-207 GCF_000622305.1 Nannospalax galili
ATCTCTAGTGTATGTGAGTATTACTGCCCACTTACATTATAGAAAGGCACTCAGGCATTTTTTAAAAATAAATAAAACCATCTTGTCCTCCTTACTCACACATGTATGAAAGGAGTGCTTAGGTGAATAGCCTTAAATATCTACAGGTGGTAACACAAAGTTAAAAAAGAAAACTGTGAACTTGAGTATGGTTTCCATCCCAATTTC
>NW_008370584.1:0-207 GCF_000622305.1 Nannospalax galili
AACGTGCCCCTTTAAAATAAGTCACTATTAACATATTTTTCAAAATGTTCATACAGAGGTGATGACTGCAGGGGTGGGGGCAGTCAGCTTTCTTTAAGGGTATACTCACGAGTGTAAGGGCAGAACAAACTGGGCTACAAAAAAGAAGCTGGGAGGGGGGAGGGCATGGGGTGGAGCTAGGAAGAGTTGGGAGGAGGATTTAGGGGC
>NW_008370585.1:0-207 GCF_000622305.1 Nannospalax galili
AGTGATCCCACCAGGCTCCAGTGGATAGTTTCAAACCCACAGCTACACAGACAGCCCTGGTTAAAATCAGAAGGTAACAAAAAAAAATATGGGAGGGGGCATGAAAGGATCTTTTAGAGAAAAGAAGGGGTAACCTGGGTGACAAAGAGACAAGAGAGGGAGAATGAGAGTCATCAGAATGAACAGCATCCATGTAAGAAACTATCA
>NW_008370586.1:0-207 GCF_000622305.1 Nannospalax galili
TGGAACTGGAGTTATGGATGGCTGTTAGCCACCATGTGGGAGTTGGGAACCAAATCCAGGTCCTCTGCAGGAGCACCCAATGCTCTTAACATCCCAGCCATCTTTCCAGAGCCTCAAATATATGTTCTTGACATGACTCCTGGTGGCAACAACACAAATGGTCTGATCCATAGTGACATCTCAAAGCACTCTCTGATCAGTACTAAC
>NW_008370587.1:0-207 GCF_000622305.1 Nannospalax galili
TATCCCTAAACATAATCTTAGCACTGATCCTAATGCTAAGCCTAGCCCTAAACCTTACTCTAGTCGTAAGCTTAACCCTAACCCTAAACCTAACCCTAAACATACCACTAGTCCTAATGGTAACTGTAATCCTTGCCCTAACCCTAACCATAGTCGTAACCCTAAACCTAACCCGAGATATAACCTTAACCACTAGCCTTACTGTAA
>NW_008370588.1:0-207 GCF_000622305.1 Nannospalax galili
TCCTTGACATGGGCCGCAGGACAATTTCTTCATGTGGAAAGGATGGGAAGGATCCAAGTAGATCGAATTCCGAAGCTGGCAACTTTTATTTTCTGTCCCTTTCGTTGTGTGAATTAGTTGGAAGCATCCTCACAGCTGGGGAAGAAGGGAGCTTGCTAAGTGATTTTCCACACTCTCCCTAATGCCAGCAAAAGCAGTTTGCAGCTT
>NW_008370589.1:0-207 GCF_000622305.1 Nannospalax galili
TGCCCCTTGCTAGTGGTGTAAAGTTGAGCCTTTTACTTCATTATCTGAGCTTCCTTTTCATCATCTATAAAGTGTGTGTTGATAAACACACACTTCAGATGTCTGTGATGGGGATTAAAGTAGAAAACTCAAGATAAATGCTTAGAGTGCTGTCCCGCAATTTTCAGAATAAATGTTAACCCTCCTCAGCTACTTAGCTATAAAGTG
>NW_008370590.1:0-207 GCF_000622305.1 Nannospalax galili
CCACTTCTCTTAAGTAGATGCTCTAATCCCACCTCCCAGTGGATGTGTATGCTAACTTGTAAAACTCAATGATTTCCTCTTCCCCAGAAAATTTTCTTTAATTGAACAGAGGTCCCTTTCTCAAAAGCATCATGCCACCTTTAATTTCTTGAAACTAATGACTGATTGCCATGCTGTTACAAATGGCAGGTTTTCTTCTTAAGATAT
>NW_008370591.1:0-207 GCF_000622305.1 Nannospalax galili
TACCGTGTTTGCATATTGAGCATAATGACGACACAATGGATCAGGCTATTGACACAATTGCGCATCATGTTGGCACAATCAACATTGAAATGGCATACAGGAGTGTTGTAATCGCACAAGAGAACCTTGAGCAGACATATTATTAAATTGCGATGACATATTTGAGCCATAAAATGACACAAGTGGGGTTAATGTTGGCACATTGGA
>NW_008370592.1:0-207 GCF_000622305.1 Nannospalax galili
ATAATGAACTCAGTATAAACCCTGTAAGACATAAAAATGGATGAGTTTTTACCCTTTAAAGAAGATCTCCATTTCACTTTAAGATACGCTGTTTCCTCCATTTTTGATGCTACTAACACGTTTGCACATTTGTCTTTAATCTCTATGTGTCTGATTATTACTACTCACAGTTGGTTACACTTGGATCCTTAGTACCTGAGTATGGAT
>NW_008370593.1:0-207 GCF_000622305.1 Nannospalax galili
GAGAGAGAGAGAGAGAAACAGGAGGTAGCCATGTTGCAGAGCCCACCATGGTACACCGCACTCTCAGCTGCCCAGCTGGTCTGGGCTTTAATTTAAGGTGTGTCTTTTAAGAAAGGGCAGCCAGAGAATTCCCTGGTATCAGTCATTGGTCCTGTGATATTTCAGTGTAGACAGAATGGCTGGATAATGGAGACTTGAAACCAGAGA
>NW_008370594.1:0-207 GCF_000622305.1 Nannospalax galili
GAAATTACCTAGGATCTTGAGATTTACCTAAGGTTTACTCAATTCAGTATGGGACCCTTTGGAAGTTAGCCCAGGGGCCCTTTATTTATTTATTTGTTTACTTGTTTTATTTGTTTTTGTTTGTGTGTTTATTTACTTGTTTTCTTTTCTTGTTTATATTTATTTATTTATGTCTTTTTGAGACAGGGTCTCCCTGTAGCCCCAGCT
>NW_008370595.1:0-207 GCF_000622305.1 Nannospalax galili
AGAGGTGGCAGGTGACACGACCTTATGCACATCAGAGGGGGCAGGTGATACAACCATTTGCACTTCAGAGCGTGCAGGGTATACGCCACCTGCACGTCAGGGGGGGCAGGTGACACCACCATGTGCACTTCAGAGGGGGCACGTGACAAGACGATGTGCACGTCAGAGTGGGAAGGTGACACTACCGTCTGCAAGTCAGAGGGTTAG
>NW_008370596.1:0-207 GCF_000622305.1 Nannospalax galili
TCCATGGGCACCAGGCTTGCATGAGTGCACCTTCATATATGCAGGCAAAACACTCATACATATGATATAAAAATAAAATTAAATAAAAATGTAAACCTTTAAAATATAAAAATACAGGGTTGGAGAGATGGCTTAGTGGTTAAGAACACTTGCTGCTCTTCTAGAGGACCCAGGTTTGATTCCCAGCACCCACATGGCAGCTAACAA
>NW_008370597.1:0-207 GCF_000622305.1 Nannospalax galili
GTAAAAGACCAACCATGATTGGTGGCCAGACTACAGAACCTGCATTCTTTAAGCTCAGTAAATAAATGAGGACACAAAAAGACTGAGGAACTGTTCCAGGTTAAGGGGTGGTTATATGACCAAATACAGCACCTCTTCCAAGATAGGATCCTGGCCCAGACAGGAAAAGTGAAGCACTAGTCAGGTAAAACATGAATGGACCTGTGA
>NW_008370598.1:0-207 GCF_000622305.1 Nannospalax galili
TTTTGCCTCCGCTTCTGTTTTTCAAATATTTTTTTCTTAATTTTTTATTTATGTGTATGAGTGTACTGCCTGCATAGAGGTAAGTACACCTGTGTCATGTGTTACCTGCAGAGGACAGAAGAGGGTGTTGAATTCCCTGGAACTGGAGTTGTGGACAGTTGTTAGCTGCCATGTAGGCATTGGAAATTGAACCTGGGTCCTCTGCAA
>NW_008370599.1:0-207 GCF_000622305.1 Nannospalax galili
TCTGCTGAAACATCTTGCTGGCCAGAACCAAAGTTCTTAACCACAAAGTGCCAATGTCATGAACAGGCCCTAGATCATGTCCCTTGCCTGCTTTTTCTTCTCAGGGTCTCTGTGACATTGACTTCCATTTCTATGTCACTAAAGTATCCCACACCGTTTTGTTTGTCTTTAGTAGGTAAATGCAGAGACTCAAGCATCTTGCAACTT
>NW_008370600.1:0-207 GCF_000622305.1 Nannospalax galili
AAGCTGGACTGAAAAAAGAGTTCTGACTTTGAGAACACACCATGCAACCTACCTTCCTCCCAACAGGGGTTCACAAGCCTTTGGCTCCCTGGTACATGTGAGGCTGGTCCCCATCCCTAGGCTCATCCCACATCTTGACATCCTGCTTCCTACCCCTGTTGACTGCTGTTTCAACCACTGAAGGACACACGTGCTAAAAGAACTAGA
>NW_008370601.1:0-207 GCF_000622305.1 Nannospalax galili
GAGGGGAAGGAAGAAAAGGGTATTCTGGTCCCAAGTGCTGACAGACGGATGATGCTCGCTGCTCTCGTTTGCCTGGGGTGACTGTATCATGACCAAACATGAGGCTGTCATTGCACACACGTCATTTGCTGAAGAACATGATTTTTAAGGGCTAATATCATCATTAGAATCAGGACTGAAATATAATGCCTATTCAAGAACTATGGA
>NW_008370602.1:0-207 GCF_000622305.1 Nannospalax galili
TTGTAATGACATGATGGCGCATTGTGATGGCACAATGAAGATTGTGATGGCTCAATGGAACATTGTGAAGTCATATTGCTGTTTTGTGGTGGCACATTGGAGCAAAATAATGGCCCATGGGGCTAGAGTGTTGGCACATTGGAGCATTGTAATGTCAGCTTGGAGCATTGTAATGTCAAATTGTAGTGTTGTGATGTCACATTGTAG
>NW_008370603.1:0-207 GCF_000622305.1 Nannospalax galili
GGAGACTCTGTTCTGCCCTAGGCGAGGTTTCCTCCTCGATGGTAGGCAGCAAAAGAGTCTCAATAGAGAATTTCCAATTCTCTGGGTCCAGCGCCTGAAGCCTCTGCGCCGGCCTTGGCTGGAGGCTCCAGTCGCATTGGGGTCTGGTCTACAGGAGACTGGTTGGTTCTGTGGGGATGAGCTGTGGGATTGGAGGTCTTCGGTGCC
>NW_008370604.1:0-207 GCF_000622305.1 Nannospalax galili
GGATAGGTTTTACCTATTAAAATTGATTTTTAAACAAATGTTTTATTTGTTGTTTTTTTTTAAATTTTATGTGTATGAGTGTATTTCCTGATATGTGTAAAGGTGCCTAGAAGGGGGCATTGGAACCCCTGGAACTGGAATTACAGGTGTTTATTAACTGCTATGTGGGTGCTGGGAACTGAATCTTGGTCCTCTGTAAGAGCAACC
>NW_008370605.1:0-207 GCF_000622305.1 Nannospalax galili
CATGAGAATCACGAGTTTGAGCCCAGCCTGGGCTGCTTAGTAAGACCCTTTCACAAACAAACAAAAAAGCACAGCACACCAAAGTTTTTAAGGATGATGAAAGCAAACAGAACTTCTATAAAGATTGTGTAGGTTGGCCTGGAGAGATAAATCAGCCGTTAAGAATGCATATTGCTTTTCTAGAGGATCTGAGTTCATTTTCCAGCA
>NW_008370606.1:0-207 GCF_000622305.1 Nannospalax galili
TTTCACTGTAGAGCTGCATAATATTCACCATTAATAGCCACACCACCATTTGCACATTAGGATGTCTTGAAATTTCTTCCACCAGAGAAATTTGTCCATGGCTTTTCAACTTAGCCTCAGGCAAGCTTTTTGGCTGTGGGAAAACTTCAGCCAGAGTCTTTGCCAAAATATCCCAATTGCTGCCTGAGTCCTTATTTCTCTCTGGAA
>NW_008370607.1:0-207 GCF_000622305.1 Nannospalax galili
CTTTTGCCTATCAGTTGGGTCTGGCTCTACAAGTTCTAGCGGACTGACTGGGAGCCTATATCCCTTCCTTTTTGAAAAAAGAAATTTGTTCTGTTATGCAGAGGGTGCACCTGGCACCTATTCCAGACCCTTCCACTGCTAAGTCCTACTTCAAACTATGAGTTAATCCAAAAGTCACTGAACAGTTGCTTTGTGTCAGGAATGGTG
>NW_008370608.1:0-207 GCF_000622305.1 Nannospalax galili
GCACAACACGGTTGCATTTATGTACATACAGACAATACACTCATACATCTTTAAAAAAGAGTGAGTCCATGCCTGGCATTGGGTTTTTTACTTGCTAGTCTTTGGTAGGGGCAGTGTACCCCTATTATAGAGTAACTGCATTTAATCTCTTTATATTGTGTATGTATATACTTTAAGAAGCTTTTATTGTGGTGGTTTCCATCTGAC
>NW_008370609.1:0-207 GCF_000622305.1 Nannospalax galili
CACCATTGGTGGGCTTGAATTCCTGCCTACATGACTGACTGCAGAGCAGGCACAAAGGTCTCTAGTCTGGGTGACTAGAAGGAACAAGTGTTTAACCTACCAGTCAGGGGATCATGAGCTGGAACTCCAAGCAAGAAGTGTATTTACAGAAACAGAAACAAAGTTCAGAAAAACAGTTGTTTGTGTAAATAAGCAGAGGCTGTTTAC
>NW_008370610.1:0-207 GCF_000622305.1 Nannospalax galili
TCTAATAAACCAATGATCAAAAGGCTCAGCCTATCTGATTTGGGAGTGAGGCATGAGAGGGCATAAGGTTGGAAATCAAGAATCATTAATTAATAGAATTATAAAAGACAAAATGCCATTACTTAAGATATCAAAGTACATGAAAAATTAAACATAAAGTAGATTATTATGACTCATCATAATATAGAAGTGTCCATAACATGACAG
>NW_008370611.1:0-207 GCF_000622305.1 Nannospalax galili
GCCTCAGCAAGTGGTACAGCCAGGTTTAGAACACAGACTCCTAGGCCCTCATTTGCAGCACATTTTGTGAATATATTCTGATGATTCTTGATTTGCTCATTCTGACTTCCTGCTTCTGGGAAATCCTACCAGGCCCTTCAGGGACCAGTCCCTAACCACAGGGGAAGAGACACATTTTTCTACTGTTTCCTAGCATCTGGATCTAAA
>NW_008370612.1:0-207 GCF_000622305.1 Nannospalax galili
CGATCTACCCTGTTTCTTGAGACAGGGTCTCATTGTCCTGGAGCTCATGCAGGCTAAGCTGGGTGGCCAGTGAGCTGCAGGCCAGTGAGCCACAGAGATCTGCATGTCTCTGCCTTCCCAGTTCTTGGATTACAAGTGTGCACCACCACACCTGGCATTTTTTTTTTTGTCTTTTTGAGACAGGGTTTCCCTGTAGCCCCAGCTGTC
>NW_008370613.1:0-207 GCF_000622305.1 Nannospalax galili
ATTCCATTTTGCCCTCACAATGCTCTTTTTGCCATCACAAATCTCCATTGTCTCATTACAATGATCCATTTTGTCGTCACCATGCTCAGTATGCAAACACGGTGCTCAATGTACCCTCACAATGCCCCAATGTTATATCTCAAGGCTCCAATGTGCCATCAAAATGCATCAATGTGACATCACAATGCTCAAATGTGCCAACACTAT
>NW_008370614.1:0-207 GCF_000622305.1 Nannospalax galili
AATACAGAATCTAGGGGGCTGGAGAGATGGCTCAGTGGTTCAGAGCATGTACTGCTCTTCCAGAGGTCCGTAGTTCAGGTCCCAGCACTTACACTGGACCACTCAGGTGCCTGCAACATCTCCAGGGGATCTGATGCCTACTTTTGGCTTCCATGGGTACTGTACTTGCATATACATCCCCACACATACATATAATTAAAAATAAAA
>NW_008370615.1:0-207 GCF_000622305.1 Nannospalax galili
TATCCTTTTCAGTAAACTTCTAGAATTTCGTGGGGCAGGAAGAGTTTTATATCTCTATGTACTCGGTTCTCAGATATACTTCTAGCAAAGCATGCTAGTAATTTTTGGACAGGCTACAAATGGGACTATAGCAATGCAGAATCACCATTTCTATTAAAAAATAATTTATTTTTGATATTTAAGAATTTCATGAGTATTTTATTTGCA
>NW_008370616.1:0-207 GCF_000622305.1 Nannospalax galili
TTCCAAAATATGCCCAAACTCACCATTACAATGAACCCACAGGAACACCAGGGAGACACTCAAACATTTCATCATTCTCTCCTCCCTTCCTCTTCACAGAGGATTCTGATTTTAATGCTAAATAAATGAGTTTCCTAGCAGACACATTCATATACAGACCTCAGTACAACAGATGTAAAGGGAGCCTGAGATTTTATACAGGCTCAC
>NW_008370617.1:0-206 GCF_000622305.1 Nannospalax galili
GAGAGAGAGAGAGAGAGAGAGAGAGAGAGAGAGAGAGAGCACTGCCTGCTCCTCACCACACACAGCTCCTCCAAAGCAAGAGTCATTTCGAGTTGAGGCCTCTTGGGATGAAGAACAATCCTTAGATTCCTCTATTCATTCCTTGGCCACTTCTTTGGCCTCCCAATGCTGACCAAATCTGGACCAGGTGTGTTTGTTCTGGACCC
>NW_008370618.1:0-207 GCF_000622305.1 Nannospalax galili
AAAGGTCAGAAAGAGGGAAGGAAAAACATTCCCACTTAACTCCTAGGATGTATCAAAACAGGGCCATACTCCAAAAAAATAAGTGTACCCACCTGCCAAGGCCATCAGTCAGACAAAGATCTCAATTTTATTTATCTCCATCCTGGCCAGGGTCATCTAGCCCAAAGGGTTAAGTGTTGGAAGACAAGATCAAAGGAGAGAAATACC
>NW_008370619.1:0-207 GCF_000622305.1 Nannospalax galili
AGGGTAGGTTTCATATCATCATTAGGGTTCAGGGTAGGATTAGGGTTGTATATGGGAGTAATTTAAGGGTTAGGAGTAGTTTAGGGTTAGGGCTAGGGCTACGGTTTGGTTTAGGTTTATGGCTACAGCTAGTCTTAGGGTTAGGGTTAGGTCAAATGTTAATACTAGGGTTATTGTTAAAGTTTTGCTAGGGTTAATTTTGCTAGG
>NW_008370620.1:0-207 GCF_000622305.1 Nannospalax galili
TGGCTAAAGATGTTGAACATCTGAAAAAAGTTTTCTTATTCAAAACTCAGGCGGCTGTAGGAGCCTGGGACTGGATCCTCAACTCTATTCCATTGATCAGTGTGTCCATTTTTATGCTAGTACCGTGCTCTCTGTTATTACTACTGCCCTGTAGTGTGCCAGAAAACTAGCTCCAGCAGAGCTTTTATTGGTCAAGATTGTTTTGGC
>NW_008370621.1:0-207 GCF_000622305.1 Nannospalax galili
TTGAGGCTCCCTTAACCCAGGTGTGTCAAGTTGACACTAAAGGTATTCAGCATACCCTCAGAGGTCAGAAGAGAGTGTCACATCCCCTGGAACTGGAATTACTGAGAGTTGTTATCTGCCATGTGGGTGTTGGAAAGACCTGGGGTCCTCAGGAAGAGAAGCCAATGTTTATAACCACTGAGCCATCTCTCCAGCCCCTATTTATTT
>NW_008370622.1:0-207 GCF_000622305.1 Nannospalax galili
ATTTTTGCTCTTGAAAAATGACCACAAAGTGGTTCTGATGGCTCACTGGGTCGGCCACTTGCAATCAAGCTTTATCCTATCTCTTAACACTCCCAGTCCCACAATTTCTATTTACTATTTTTAGTTAAGTAGATGAAAGTCTTGGGTCTTTCATCGTAAGAATCCCTAATGTTCATAGCATATGTCATAATTTGCATCCTTAAAGAT
>NW_008370623.1:0-207 GCF_000622305.1 Nannospalax galili
TTCAAGGACTGGGAGTGTCTGACAGTGGACAAGGAATGCTAGAGTTGTGGAACTCACCAGAATGCCATTGCTGAACTCACCAGAATGTCAGGTGCACAGGGGTGCACAACACAAGCTAGACCTAGGGAGTGTGGGATAGAGGAGGGGGCATGGTCCTATGGTGGCAGGGAATTCTGGCATCACAGGTGTAATGGTTTCCAGGAGTGC
>NW_008370624.1:0-207 GCF_000622305.1 Nannospalax galili
GTGACACATCTGCAATGCAACCTCTATACCTAAGGCTCAGGGAACATAGAAGAGCATGAGGCAGAGAGAACATTATTGCATATCTCAACTCTCACCAGTAAAGTTTCCTCATGTAAAAGATGGTGATTAGCATAGAAAGCCACAGCTGGCCAAAATGTAGAGCATAAGAGACTTCAGAGTCCTTGAATAGGACTCCTGTATTAAACC
>NW_008370625.1:0-207 GCF_000622305.1 Nannospalax galili
CACCACAAACAGTCTATGTTGCTGGAGACAGAGCCCAAGGCTTTGTGCATGCTACCTGAGTACTCTGCCAAAGGAGCTGCATCCTCGGGCTCAAGGAGCACCATTAAGAAAAATAATGTCATCTAAAAAGAGGAAAGTGGATGCATTGAGTACAAAGGGTCTTATAAAGTTCTACTTCAGTTTGGAAACAAAAGAGATTGAGACATA
>NW_008370626.1:0-207 GCF_000622305.1 Nannospalax galili
TTGTGCCATCACAATGTGCCATTGTGTTATTACAAAGAACCATTGTGTCATCACCGTGCTCAATATGCAAATACGGTTTGCAAAGACCACTCGCTATCACCCAACGTGACATCACAGTGCTGCAGTGGATCATCACAATGCTTCACTGTGATATCCCAATGCTCCAGTGTGTCACCACAATGCTCAATGTGACATCACAATGCTGAA
>NW_008370627.1:0-207 GCF_000622305.1 Nannospalax galili
GAACTACATTTGCTTGATTGCATTTCACAAAACCCAAAGTACACAGTAATACACTCATGAAACCAAGTCAGAGTCAGAAACGTGCTAGGATCCTGCACATAATAGCCAGAAAACCCAATAGGTATGTCCAAGATTTTTTTCTAGCTAATATTACTCTGAGTATTTAGGGACTGTCAAAATATTTGTGAAAATATATGCAAAAAAAAA
>NW_008370628.1:0-207 GCF_000622305.1 Nannospalax galili
ACTTAGGGTTAGGGTTAGGACTAGGGCTATGTTTAAGGTTAGGGTTACGTTTGGGTTAGGGATAGCCTTAGGGTTAAGGCTAGGGCTACTGTGAGAGTTAACTGAAGGGTTAGGTTTACATTTAGAATTAGGGTTAGGTCCTGGGCTAAGTTATGTTTTGGGCTAAAGTTAGGTAGAAGATTAAGGTTAGGGTTAGGTTTAAGTGCA
>NW_008370629.1:0-207 GCF_000622305.1 Nannospalax galili
ATGGAAAAATCTGTTTATAATTGAACCCTCCAAGCCTCTTTCCTCTTCCCCAGCTCAGTAGCCTACACCATCTTGTTTTTGAGGCCTGACTCAGGAGAAGCAGCAATCTTGACTTTAAGTACCAGAAGAGCTTAGGCGTGTGCTGTCCTCTTGAGCCTTCCCCAATCCATATCTGTGGTCCTGATAACTTCTAGAGTTGCACCCTGA
>NW_008370630.1:0-207 GCF_000622305.1 Nannospalax galili
GAGATCTAAATAACATTAAGCTATATTGTATTGAATTTGCAATAATTCAATCAAAAAATAAAAATTAAAAATAAAACAATGTACTCTGTGTAGGACACTCCACAAAGAGTAGAACTGAGCAACTGACTGCTGCCTGCACTGTATAAGCTATTTTATTTTTGAGATGTACATTTCTTTTAATTGGTGAAGAGAGGAGAGTCAAGAACA
>NW_008370631.1:0-207 GCF_000622305.1 Nannospalax galili
GATTAAAGTCGCTGTAAAAGAGTGTATCAAATTACCACCTCCCTGATATACATGTATCTGTCTAAACACATTGCTCTCACTTCTTGCCTGAGCATCAAGGTATTGTGTTCCTAGGACTTACTGCCTCATAGTCAGTCAAAATATACTAAATACATTAATACTTCTTTTTCCTAACTTGCCTAATCTTCTGAAATTCTCTCTTCTCTC
>NW_008370632.1:0-207 GCF_000622305.1 Nannospalax galili
AAAGATAAAATAAAATGGAAGACTTGCATTCATTCTTGTAGCCTCATCCTTACCTGACCATAGGTGGATACCTTTAGTCCAAACAGAAATTGTACCAATTTATTGAGCATTTGTGTCAACTGTTATTGTACTATGTTTTATTACAAAGAATTGGAAAAAATGTAGTAGAGACATATGTGTTGTTTTTCCTAAACCTTTTAACTCTTC
>NW_008370633.1:0-207 GCF_000622305.1 Nannospalax galili
TTAGCATCTCTCCAGACCCCATGAGTAACATCTTGGCCCTGTTCCTCTCTACATACTCTCCTTTGGTTTATTCAAATCTGAGGATATATGTGTCAACCATCATCAAGCTAGCAGGCTCATTGTTAACGTATTTTACTCCTGGAGAAAGTGATTGTGGTTTATTCATATATTCTATTCAGAAAAGGTATTAATTTCAGATGGAAAATT
>NW_008370634.1:0-207 GCF_000622305.1 Nannospalax galili
TTCACAATGTTTCATTGTGCTATCACAATGCATATTGTGCCATCACAATGCACAATTGTGTCATTACCATGACCTATTATTTTGTCACCATGCTCAATGTACATACACGGTGCTCAATGTCCCCTCAGAATCACCCCCTGTGCCACTATATTGTGCCAGAGTCCACCTCCAGCTGAGTCCTGGGCTGAAGGGGTGAAATTAACTGTG
>NW_008370635.1:0-207 GCF_000622305.1 Nannospalax galili
TTAGTTTCCTGCCGAATGCTCAATACAGACAATATCGTGCTTTCCAGAGGTGCCTGGGGCGTTAAGATGGTTTATGGAAACTACTTGGCTTTAGCGGATACTCCAGAAATGCTAGATTCTTCCACTGCCCACTGATTCCTGGCCCTACTGTAACTGAGGGTTGTTGGCTCACCTCCTGACCTGTGTGATCTCATCTCTACCAGGAGT
>NW_008370636.1:0-207 GCF_000622305.1 Nannospalax galili
ATAAGCTAATAATAATAATAGTAATAATTTTTTACAAAATTATAAATGGTTAACAACGGTGTTGAAATTGTATAGGGAAAGAAAACTCATATATTGCTGCTGAAAATGTAAATTAATACCACCTCCACTAGGAAGATATATATATATGTGTGTGTATATATATATATATGGTTTTTGAGACAGGGTCTCCCTGCAGCCCCAGCTGGC
>NW_008370637.1:0-207 GCF_000622305.1 Nannospalax galili
CCCCAGTTTGAAGAGGAGCTGTGGGGCAGCTCTGCCTCCTTCCCAGCTCTTCCTCACTGCAGACCCTGCTGCACACAGATCAACAGGGTAGTCTCCCCACTTCTCACACCCCAGGTGTTAATTAAGCACAGGCTCATCTGAAGGCCGGGGAACAACTGACCAGGTGTGGTGGGCTCTTAGCCCTCCAGCACGGGCAGGTCTGTGCCC
>NW_008370638.1:0-207 GCF_000622305.1 Nannospalax galili
CTACTGAATCTGATGACCCATCTGGTCTGAGGGCCTCATTTTAGGAAATGCAAAGATGGTTATATGATCTACTCACAAGACATAGGTTCTGGGCCACTGTGGTTTCCCCAATATACCAGTACTCCCAGGCATGCACAAAACCCCTCCACAAACACTAAATATGTCCTAGGCACACATACCTCTTTATGTACACTGAAGAACTCCCCA
>NW_008370639.1:0-207 GCF_000622305.1 Nannospalax galili
AGAGGGCAGGTGACATGACCATCTGCACGTCAGAGTGGGCAGGTAACAAGATCAGGTGCACGTCAGAGGGGGCAGGTTACATGACCATCTGCATGTCACAGGGGGCAGGGGACACCACCATCTGCACGTAAGAGGGAGCATGTGACTCCAACATCTGCACGTCAGAGGGGGCAGGTGACATGACTATGTGCACGTCAGAGGAGGCAG
>NW_008370640.1:0-207 GCF_000622305.1 Nannospalax galili
ATCTATCATCTATCTATATCTCTCTATCTATCATCTATCTATCTAATCTATCATCTATCATCAATCTATCATCTATCTATACAGCTATCATCTATTATCTATATAGCTATCATCTATTATATATCTATCTATCATCATCAATCTATCATCCATCTGTCTATCATCTATCTATCATCTATCTATCTATCATCATCTATCTATCATCTA
>NW_008370641.1:0-207 GCF_000622305.1 Nannospalax galili
GAATGTGGGTATTCCTGAGAGTTAATGTATCAGCCTGAATGTGAGAGAGAATGGACACACCAGTGGCAACGGGGAATGAGAAGAAACACCAACAAGACTCAAAACAGAGAAGCGGGGTCTGGAAAATGACTGAATGAAGGTGTTTAGAAAACCCTCGTTGGCCAGGTGTGGTGATGCATGCCTTTGATCCCAGCACTCATGAGGCAG
>NW_008370642.1:0-207 GCF_000622305.1 Nannospalax galili
GCTAGAGTTATGTGCGCTCACTAATTATGGCAGCACTATTTGAATAATAGGAAATCTACTGAAATGTCCATTGACTGATGAAAGATTTACTGAAATGTGATATTTCTGAAGATACACCACAATTCCATCATAGAAAAGAGTAGAATCTTCTCATACTTGAGAACAGGATTGATCTGGTGGACACTGTATCAAGTAAAGGAAGTTGAA
>NW_008370643.1:0-207 GCF_000622305.1 Nannospalax galili
GAATGTGGGTATTCCTGAGAGTTAATGTATCAGCCTGAATGTGAGAGAGAAAGGACACACCAGTGGCAACGGGGAATGAGAAGAAACACCGACAAGACTCAAAAAAGAGAAGCGGGGTCTGGAAAATGACTGAATGAAGGTGTTTAGAAAACCCTGGTTGGCCAGGTGTGGTGATGCATGCCTTTGATCCCAGCACTCATGAGGCAG
>NW_008370644.1:0-207 GCF_000622305.1 Nannospalax galili
TTAAGGTCATAGGGCATTGTCAGAGAAGTTATATTGGTAAGTGAATAATTCAAATGGGCTCTACTTTCTTTGTGGTCATTAATATAGAAGAATCAGATGCAGGAAAACTCATGTATTGTTGGCCACTCATGAAGGGAGAAAAAGAAAATATGTTCAATTTTTTCTTACAGAGGATTAAAATGAACCCATGGCCTGTATCTATTTGAC
>NW_008370645.1:0-207 GCF_000622305.1 Nannospalax galili
TCCATCTGGATAGCAGCTCTGATCTCAGCAAACTGCCAGAGAGTATCAAGTTCTGGCCTCCCTCTGGGATCCCTCTGGCAGAGGGCTTGAGAATGCAGGGGACTGCTTGAGAGTGCCCAGATCCTGCCTCCATGTGGTAAAGGAAGCCTGAGTGTGCCTGACTGGAACCTGAATTGGGCTTCTGTGGCTACTCCTGAATAGCTGATC
>NW_008370646.1:0-207 GCF_000622305.1 Nannospalax galili
TAGGCTCCAGTGGGGGGGGGGGGCTATGCTATGGTGCCATTTGGGATGTGGGTATACAGATGAATAAGATTTGTTGGAGTGTTCTGTATGAGATACACACAAAAAAAATCCAATAAAAAAAGCTATATTTGAGAAAGAAGCATAAAAATTTGCTTTATGTTAATTAGTAGGGGTAAAAAACATTACCATTGAAATCTACCTGATGAC
>NW_008370647.1:0-207 GCF_000622305.1 Nannospalax galili
AACAGGACATCTATATCCCCTCCTCCCAGGCTCCAGGAATGTTGGGGGTTTTGGGTTATGAGCCTGAGTCTTTACCAGCTGTGCCATCTCTCTCTAGCCCACCCAGGAATATTTTGGAAGAAGGGGTACAAAGAATGTCAGAGTTATGGAATGCTGTCTTTCAGGTATGACATGGCCACTGAACTCATAAACTCACAGTGACTGTGA
>NW_008370648.1:0-207 GCF_000622305.1 Nannospalax galili
TAGATGATAGATAGATAGATGATAGATGATGATAGATAGATAGATGATAGACAATAGATAGATAATGATAGTTGATAGATAAATGAGGATGGATATATAGATACATAGATACATAGATAGATATAGATAGATGATAGAGATAGATAGATGATAGATTGATAGATATAGATAGATAGATAGATAGATAGATAGATAGATGATAGATAG
>NW_008370649.1:0-207 GCF_000622305.1 Nannospalax galili
TTTGGAGCAATATAATGGCACATGGGGCCATAGTATTGGCACATTGGAGCACTTTGATGTCAAATTGGAACATTGTGATGACAGTTTCGAGCATTGTGGTGGCACATTGGGAGATTGTGAGGGAATATTTATTAATTGAGTATGATGATGGAAAAATGGATCATTGTAATGACACAATGGCACATTGTGATGGCTCAGTGGGCATTG
>NW_008370650.1:0-207 GCF_000622305.1 Nannospalax galili
CCCTGAAAACACAGTACCTAGAAATAGTTGCATATAACAAATGCAGCTCAGCTAAATGAATTTAACTTTGCCAATTCAAGGTCAAATAATTCAGCTACTGGTCGATTCGGCTTCAGTTACAAGAGCTATCATAGTTTAGGTCCTCCTCAAAAATCACCTTACAATATGTTCTAGTTTGATTAGACATTTCAGATGCATTCTAAAACA
>NW_008370651.1:0-207 GCF_000622305.1 Nannospalax galili
ATGTAGGTAATACATTCGATTAATCTAACCCCACCTGTCAGTCTACCAGCTCCATTGGACAGTTCCAAACCCCTGGTCACACAAACAGCCCTGGTTAAACTCAATGGTTTAACACTGAGTCTGTTAACAAAAGTCCAGAATATCTATACTTTTTAAATGACTTCAATCTGTAAAATTTCTCATTTTGGTTTCTTTATTTTCTGATTT
>NW_008370652.1:0-207 GCF_000622305.1 Nannospalax galili
GTTTCAAGATAGCTGGGCAGTTACTCATCTGAACTCACAAGAATGGTCACAAGAAGCTCAAGCCAGATGAAACTGCAGCGTGGAACTGGGGAGGTGGATAAAAAAACCTAACTCTGTCTGAGGAACTATTGACAACCAATGGCTGTGCATACACGAAGAGTCAGTCTTGTGTAAGAGAACCTTTCTTGGTTGACAAGGATCATTGAT
>NW_008370653.1:0-207 GCF_000622305.1 Nannospalax galili
ATCAAACCAGAGCTTCTGGGTTTTGAGAGCATGCATAGGTTTATTTTGCATGATTTGCAATATGATGTCACAATCTAGTTATGAAAAAAGGAAAAGCACAAAAATAAATAAAAACAAAAACAACCAAAAGAACAAAAAACACCTCATCGTGTTTTAGGTAAGTTTAGGATTTTGTCTTAGGTGGAGTCCATAGCTATCGTGGGCCAC
>NW_008370654.1:0-207 GCF_000622305.1 Nannospalax galili
ACTTTTCTTAATTGCCAAGTGTTACCTTGTTAAAATGACCACCATTCTAAAGCATTTTTAAGTGGTCTGAATAAAAAGTTTACAGTTTCTTAACTATCTAAAACCTAACGGCAAATTGACCACAGACCTCTGACCTCCAACTTTTAAAGACTTTAGTACATAAGTAATTTAAACTAGGGTTGATATTTATTTCATTTTATCTAAATC
>NW_008370655.1:0-207 GCF_000622305.1 Nannospalax galili
AGGCAGAATGCTGTGCCATGATTATGACGTTTTACTGCTAGATCATGAATTTAAGATTCAGTTGACAGATGGTGTATTATTTGTGAATCTGGAGGTGTGGAGAATCTAATAGTTTTGGATTACCTTGTGGATGTTCATCAGTGGAAGCATATTGAGGGGTGACTATTTTCTGTGTCTATCAATTTCCCAATCTTGTCTTATGTTCTG
>NW_008370656.1:0-207 GCF_000622305.1 Nannospalax galili
TCTCACAGAGATCTGCCTGCCTCTGCCTCCCAAGTGCTGGGATTAAAGTGATGTACAACCACGCTTGTTTTGAGCTACTTTTTAAAAAAATTAATATTTATTTGCAGTGGGGGCACATGTGTGCCATGGTACGTGTGGGGATCAGAGAACAATTCTCAGGAGTGGGTTCTCTCCCACTACTGAATGGGGCCCAGGGATCAAAATCAG
>NW_008370657.1:0-207 GCF_000622305.1 Nannospalax galili
CATTGTGTTGTCACCATGCTCAATATGTGAACACGGTGCTCAATGTCCCCTGAAAATCCCACAATGTGACTTCTCAATACTCCATGGTGCCATCACAATGTTACTGTAGGACTTCACAATGTTCCACTGAGACATCACAATGCTCATTGTGACATGACTATGCGCAATTTTGTCATTACCATGATCTGTTGTGTTGTCACCATGTTC
>NW_008370658.1:0-207 GCF_000622305.1 Nannospalax galili
TGGCTCAGAGGGTAAAGGCAATTGTCACCAAGCCTGCCGACCCAAGTTTCATCTTCGGGTGGTGGAAGGAGACAAGGTTTCTAGTACATTGTCCCCTGGAACCTCGGATGTGCCTAGTCACTCCCCAGTCCGACACACACAAACACATGTAAAAAGTAATAAGTTAAAGAGGGCCAGGATGGGGCTGGAGAGATGGCTCAGCGGTTA
>NW_008370659.1:0-207 GCF_000622305.1 Nannospalax galili
TCAAATCAAGTCATTGAATATGAATGTGAAAGTAGCCAGGGTTGGTTTTTTCTTTCATGTTTGACAAACAAGCCTAGGAGAGAAAGACAGAAACGTACTGAAGCTCCGCAACTGAGAAGTGACTCATTGTGTCCCAAGCCCAGCATCTCTCAGTGCAATGACAACACTGACTTATTTAGATTCTGCATCGTTCCAGCGACTAGAAAA
>NW_008370660.1:0-207 GCF_000622305.1 Nannospalax galili
GTGATAACATTCACAAATGGATACTCGCTACTAGAGACTTAGAACCTAGGGCGGGCCCTATTGAGGCTTTGACCACCTCTGTGGAGACTCTTTTGTCGCAAGGAAAACCCTCCCACTTTGGTTCATGGGAAGGCTGCTGGAACTGTAGGGGGCTTCGTCTCTCCACTGTAAAGACATTCATTTTTAAACTGCCCAGAACTGGTCTTC
>NW_008370661.1:0-207 GCF_000622305.1 Nannospalax galili
ATCACAATGTTACAATATGACTTCACAATGTTACACTGTGACATCACAATGTTCCATTGTGACATCATAATGCTCCATGGTGCCCTTACAATGCTGTGATATGACATCACATTGTTGCATTGTGATATCACAATGCTCCAATTTGCCAACGGTATCGCTCCATGTGCCAATATATTGGTACAATATGCCATCATACTGTTACAACGT
>NW_008370662.1:0-207 GCF_000622305.1 Nannospalax galili
CTCAGAAAACCTAAGTGCATGTGTCTGTCTATTGATACACATCATAATCTGAGGGCTTGTAACTCAACCAAAAAAAATCAAGAGAGTAGATACAAAGCATTGAAGGGTTGGAAACCAAGTAGGAAAACCAAGGCCCAAGATGGGATATAGCTTTGTTCACGTTCTTCTGAAATGAAATTGATACAACTACACAATCTTCAGCACACA
>NW_008370663.1:0-207 GCF_000622305.1 Nannospalax galili
CCTCTAAAGCCAGCACCAAGTGACCAACACTGTCAAGTATGACTGCAAGTTTGAGATGGACCTCAGGCTGTTTTATCCGTTTTAGAAGCTCTTCACTTCAGTGGTCCCTGCAGCATTTTCCTTTCACAAGATGAAGGCTTAACTGGATGTGGCCTTTCACTGGAGGCACTCTCTCCATTGGTCAAGTTTGAATCTCTAGGCCCCTCC
>NW_008370664.1:0-207 GCF_000622305.1 Nannospalax galili
AATGCTCACGTGTCATCCCAATGCTCAGTGTGCCATGACAGTGCACCAATGAGTCATCACACTGCCCGTGTGCTGTCACAGTGTCCTAATGTAACACAACGATATTCAACACTCCGTCACAATGCTCTAATATGTAATCACAATGATTCATTGTGACCTCAAATCCCCATTTTGCCATCACAGTGCCCCAATTTTCCAACACAGTGC
>NW_008370665.1:0-207 GCF_000622305.1 Nannospalax galili
TGCTCTAGTTTAACAGGTGAAAGTGTCAGACTATTCTTCTGTCACTTTTCCGCAATCCATGTGAGTCTCAGATGTCTGCCCTCAAAGACATAAAGCTCCATATGACACAGTTTTACTTACCCTGTTTTCTATAATATTGCCACAACTATTCATGGCGCTCTTCTCCATTATTTTCAGTTTAAGCCCGTGTGCTACTATATTTCTCCA
>NW_008370666.1:0-207 GCF_000622305.1 Nannospalax galili
TTGCAGAAAGTTGTAGGGACTCCTGATTTGCCTGAGACAGCGGGTACTTTATTCGATGTGTACATGCTGTCAGAGGGTAGCCTGGAGCACCCTCTGAATCCAAGCTGGTGGTGATGAAGAACACAGAACATGGAAGTTGGGAGTCAGGATTGCTCATGTCTCCTTTTCACTCTCTATTTCTGTTTTTCCCTCTTTAGGTTTAGAATT
>NW_008370667.1:0-207 GCF_000622305.1 Nannospalax galili
GAGTCAGCCACACAGGACAAATGCAGAGGGAGGCCTGTCTGGATTGAGCAGGAAGTTAGAAGCCTTAGGGGAACTGGCAAATTCTGTCCTAATTTAGAGTGGTCTTGGTAGGTACTAGAGTACGTAACTGCGGGATGGGAAGGGGCCTCCATGTGGCTACAGGGAAGCTGTCATCTGCTTACTTCCCAGTGTGGCTGCTTTGGGGTC
>NW_008370668.1:0-207 GCF_000622305.1 Nannospalax galili
GGACTATAAAGGAGGGACAGGCATTACTGAGAGACCCAGGTATGAGAAAAGTAATACTTGATGTCCAGTTCACTGGGCCAGATGAGACAGTGTTCATCAGAGATTTGAAAAAAAGCTTAATTCAATTGGGATGTTGAGAACGGTATGGGGCTTTAATAGTATTACTAAGACCTTTAATGGGACAGGATCTTTGTGAAGTGAGACAGG
>NW_008370669.1:0-207 GCF_000622305.1 Nannospalax galili
ACCAAATTCAATGTCTGTATGCCACTAAAAGACTTTGAGGCTTGGGGGGGCATGGGGTTTAGATATTTGGTTATTTTTTTTTCTCATCTGTGACTGAACACTAAACCATTAAATCACACCAAAGAACCTTTGACCTATGAACTTCACCATCAATGGTTTTTGCCCACCAAAGTGTTGAAAGAAGGAGAAAACAGGAGAAAAGTACAG
>NW_008370670.1:0-207 GCF_000622305.1 Nannospalax galili
TTTTTTAAAATAAAAGTTGAACATATTTTCTAGATTTACAAGCCAAGAACTCAAATGATTTACTGTGATGGCATAATATGTCAGCATGGACCTGAGTGCTGGAACTTTTAAGAACTCAGTAGTATCTCTCTTTCAAGGATGACACCTCCAGATATGTTTTTCCTTGGAAGTTCATAAGTCAACCTGTGCACTTTGTATCTCCCACAA
>NW_008370671.1:0-207 GCF_000622305.1 Nannospalax galili
TAATTTAGAATGTATATTTACAAAGCTGTGTGGACTGGAACCTTCAAGATTTCTGTACTTTGGTGACAGAATGTTTTAACATATTATGCACATGTGGAACCTCCTTTTTCTTTTTCCTTTCCCTGTTCAAACTGCTACTCTAGTCTCAATACACATGTCAGAAACCTCCAAAATCATTGTCTGCAAAACAGAAATCACAACTCTATC
>NW_008370672.1:0-207 GCF_000622305.1 Nannospalax galili
GAGAGACCCTGGATCCTGCCTCCACATGGTGAAGGAAGTCTGAGTGTACCTAAATGGAACCTGAATTGGGCTTCTGTGGGTACCCCTGAATAGCTGATGTGAAGCCATCAGTTCCTTCTAAAATAAACCTGAAAGAACTTGAACCCTGTACCAACAAGCTTTACATAACCAATAAAGAAAGGATCTAAGCACCTGGATAATACAAAC
>NW_008370673.1:0-207 GCF_000622305.1 Nannospalax galili
ATTGGAGTTGCTAACTGAGCTTGGGGTGTGGATTTACTTACAGACAAGTGGACACACCCCCCTATTAACGGCTATGTTTGAAAGTCCACAACCAGACAAAAATACTGTGGTTCTGGACAGCCCTACAAAATGGCAAGAGAATAGCCTTGTGGTTTTCCCAGCTCTTATACCCTTAGCCCCTCCCCTGCAAGTGGCTGTGGTCAACCA
>NW_008370674.1:0-207 GCF_000622305.1 Nannospalax galili
CCATAAAGACTCTCAAGTTGCAGGGTATCTCATGTCCTGTTCGAGGATGCTCAACACTGCATTCCATTGAAGAGTTTATATTATCATTATGAAAAACTGCTGTCATCTCTTCTTCAAAACAAACATGCCTACAGCCTACACAATGTCAAAAGAAACACAAAGAGGTCATTATGGCAGCCAAGACCAGAGATGCAGTATCATGGAACA
>NW_008370675.1:0-207 GCF_000622305.1 Nannospalax galili
GAAACCCATTGATTTGTATGATGCCTATATACTAATTTTTAAAGTGTTACACCAAAATCACTGCTCTATGAAATATTACATAAGGGTATATTTTAAGCAAAATGTATGTATGAAGTTCTCGTGGTGAAAGTCAAAGGATGTTTTTCTATGTAACTGTGACTCAGATTTGTATGTCCTCTCAAGATTAAATCCTGCTCAGACCCATCA
>NW_008370676.1:0-206 GCF_000622305.1 Nannospalax galili
CACACACACACACACACACACACACACACAGGTAATTACATGTTTAATACATCTTGTTTTTAACAGCAATTTTCAAAGTAAATATATCATACCGTATAACTTATTAAAGATTTTATAGTTTTTACAAATTTGATTCTAAAAATATACCCTATTTGTTCTAAATGAATAACATTATCTGAAAGACAAAATAATAAATTATGGTAGGA
>NW_008370677.1:0-207 GCF_000622305.1 Nannospalax galili
AACTCAATGGTAAGAAGATAAACTAACTTAATAAGGTCAGGACAGCTTCTACGCAATTGTGATCAAGAAATTATTCAACATCATGTTCATCACTGAAAATACGAGTTAAATCTGTAATGAGGTACACTGCATACCTACTAATGTAGCTAAAAATATCAAATGCTGGTAATGACATTATATTTCTAGAACTCTTTAGCATAGTTAATA
>NW_008370678.1:0-207 GCF_000622305.1 Nannospalax galili
TTCTTAACCTCTGAGCCATGTCTCCAGCCCTGGACAATTTAATTCTGTAAAGCTGGAAATGGAAAGCAAATGGCCACATAGCAAATGAAGATAACATAGCAGTTATGATATGTCAAACACTGACTAACACACTTCGTCATATGAACACACTGATGCCTCACAAAAGCCTTGTGAGGAGAGCAGTTACTTGTAATATGCATTCTTTGT
>NW_008370679.1:0-207 GCF_000622305.1 Nannospalax galili
GTCCTCTGCAAGAACAGCCAGTGTTCTTAACCACTGAGTCATTTCAAGGAGAGCGTTTACACAGAACTTTCATTGGCTGTTTGGATATGGTTTATTTTTCATTATACATATTAATACCACCTCCTGCTCTGACTTTGCATCTTATGATGGATAAATGAATAAACAAAGTAAAAAAGCATAGACTTGAATCATCAGACTGAGGATGAA
>NW_008370680.1:0-207 GCF_000622305.1 Nannospalax galili
TCTGGCAGAGGATGAGCACTAGAGTGTCCCCATAGTCAGAACCCACCGTGCTGACTCAGACCCCTTCTGCTCTTACAGCTAGTCTTCCCTTATTAGCAAGAGGGTGAAATGTACAAATGATGGAAAGTGGGGGGAAGGGAGATTATGGGAAGTGTGAGTGGCAAGAAGGACATGGAGTGGTTCTTACTCTCATCTCTCAGTACTGAG
>NW_008370681.1:0-207 GCF_000622305.1 Nannospalax galili
GTTCTGATTGTGCTCTTCCTGCTCTTCTGGTATGAGGAAAATGAGATGAGGCAGACTTAAATAAGTCACAGTAGACCGAAGATGGGAATGTCTTGATTGGTATTAATACTGATTTTATTTTGAATGCAGTAAAGTGATATTATTGGGTAGATCCTGAAGTTTAAATCTGTCAAAACCACTGAAATACCTGAAATGACCTACAGACTA
>NW_008370682.1:0-207 GCF_000622305.1 Nannospalax galili
CCTTCTCAGTATTGACGTGGCTGCTAATAACCATCTTTAACTCCAGTTCTTTGGGAATTCGACACGCTCTTTTGACCTGCACAGGCATTGCATGACAGGGGTGCACTTACACATAGAGCCAACACACTCATACTCATTAAAAAATAATTAAAAAAAAACTTGATTGCTTCTTGTTAATTTAAGTTTTTTGTTCATGGAAAAACCTTT
>NW_008370683.1:0-207 GCF_000622305.1 Nannospalax galili
GCAGGGGAAGAGTTAGTTCTGAGTGTTTTCTGTGACAAGTATAGACAGGCTAGTCTCAAGCTACCTACAAAAGACTATGGAGAAGACAAACCTCAGAATTTCAGTTGAGACAGGGACATGGGATAGCATGCATATGCTTCACAGCCAATAACTGTCTGCCCTAGGAAGGACATGACCTCAGTTCTCATGTATGCAAGAACAGTTTAT
>NW_008370684.1:0-207 GCF_000622305.1 Nannospalax galili
AAAGGAATTATTTAGGAAGAAAGGGATTAGTAGGAGGTAGGAGAGGGAGACGGGGAGGATAATGAACGGTGAATGAATATGGTTAAAGTTCATGATGCACCTGAGGAGAATGTCCTCATGAAACCTATCACTTTGTACAATTAATATACACAAACAAAATTTTAATTATTATTTTTATTTTATGTGTATGAGTGTTTTGCCTGCATA
>NW_008370685.1:0-207 GCF_000622305.1 Nannospalax galili
AAGAGCCTGGACTAAAGTATTCCCAGTTCTAAATGACCGTAGATGCCAACCTAGATTACTATACCCAGCCAAAATGTCTACTATAGTCGAAGAGGAAAGAAAAGTCTTCAAAGTCTTTGAAGAAAGGAATGACTATACCCAAGGAGTTAAGGAAAAAAACTCAATTAAGGTGTGGAAATGCACAGCTATACCAAGAATGTGAACAGA
>NW_008370686.1:0-207 GCF_000622305.1 Nannospalax galili
CCTCCCCCTCCTCTTCCTGCTCCTGATCATCCTCCTGCTCCTCCTCCTGCTTCTGCTCCTCCTCCAAATCCTGCTCCTCCTCCCACTCCTGCTCCTCCTCCAACTCCTGCTCCTCCTCCCGCACCTGCTCCTGCTCCTCCTGCTACTCCTGCTCCTGCTCCTCCTCCTGCTCATTCTCCTCCTGCTCCTGCTGCTGCTCCTGCTCCT
>NW_008370687.1:0-207 GCF_000622305.1 Nannospalax galili
AGGAAGATGTAAAACTAATGTCAAGCATTCTTACTTGGATGACTAGGTGTACGGTCAGACAATTAACCATAATGAGAACAAACATGAAGTAGGAACCATTTTAGGGAAAAAAAAGTAGTGGGAAGAGATGATGCTTTGTGGAGGTTGTAAGGATAAGTCAGTGCTCTAAGGTTCATGTCTTCAAGCAATTCAAGGTTGGACTGGAGT
>NW_008370688.1:0-207 GCF_000622305.1 Nannospalax galili
CTTGGCACCTTTGTCAAATATCAGGTGGCTGAAATTGTATGTACTTGGGTTAAGGTCTTCAATGATGTTCCATTGATCTATGTGTCTATTTTTGTGACAGTACCTTGCTGTTTTTAATGACTGTAGCTCTGAGTATACTTTGAGATCTGGTATAACAATCCCTCCAGTGTTGCTCTTTGTGCTCAGGGTTGCTTTGGCTATCTGGGT
>NW_008370689.1:0-207 GCF_000622305.1 Nannospalax galili
GGTGTGTATCAGGCTTCTAAAGTGTGGAATCTGGTATTATATACAGGAAATGCAGCCAGTCCAACACACTACAATTCTTTTCATATTCTCCCTGGTAAATTTTAGGAGTTGGCCAAATTAACACTGAATGGCATGTTATCTCCCAAAAATCAATATATCCCTCTGGTATAGCAAATATTAGGAGTAAAAATAAATCACATTTCAAAA
>NW_008370690.1:0-207 GCF_000622305.1 Nannospalax galili
TTCAGTATTTTTTAAATTTACTAGAAGTAGAGTGATATTAAAAAATAAAGTCGATTTGTTCTTTCTTCCTTTTGGTTAACTGGGCTAAGTGCCTGTCTTTCTTGTTTAAACTTTGGGAAAAAAAAAAAACAAAAAACAAAACAGGTCTTCAAGTCATTGATTTTTTTTTTTGTATTGTTTTGTTTCTACTTCATTATTTTCTGCTCT
>NW_008370691.1:0-207 GCF_000622305.1 Nannospalax galili
GCTGTGGGTCTCTCCTCTGGAATCAGGTCAACCTGACCTGACTTTCTCTCTGTTTCTCATCAACTCTCAGCTGCACTAGGTCCTCAGCTAGGACTGCAGAGTGTTGTCAACCTCCAATTTCTTTCAAGTACCTCATGTTATTTGAAGACCTGCATAACCTTCTCCCTTTCCATTCCCCACTTTTCCCCATTGTTCCTTAGTGTTATG
>NW_008370692.1:0-207 GCF_000622305.1 Nannospalax galili
CTTCGTTCTGTGCCCAGCAACCACATGGTGGATCACCATCGTGTACCTCCAGATCTAAGTGATCTGCCGCCTTTTTGCCCTCAGTAGCCATGAAGTAGGCCTGTGGTGCATTTACATACATGTGGGCAAACACAGAAATAAAAAATATATCTTTTTATTTTTTTGCTTTTTAGAAGAAGCATTTCATTACAGCTTTAATGTACTCAA
>NW_008370693.1:0-207 GCF_000622305.1 Nannospalax galili
CCAGGTTCTCCACTGCAACTTAGGCTTCACTTTAGCCTCACACAGTGGCCTTCCAAGGTTTTCCTTTGGGGACTCTGACCCTTCCACACATTGCCTGGCCTCAACTGCTCTATGAAATTTTACAGCAAGACCCCATATTCCCCCCAATCTTGCAACCTTCATGCTTCCAAAACCAGTTCCATTTAGAGGATACTGCAAAGTCTCCTG
>NW_008370694.1:0-207 GCF_000622305.1 Nannospalax galili
AATATTTTTATGTGTATGAGTGTTATGCCTGCATGTATGTAAGTATACCCATGTCAGTATGCCTTTGGAGGTCAAGGGGGTGTCAGAGCCCCTGGAACTGGAGTTGCAGAAGGTTGTTAGCTACTATGTGGGTGCTGGGAACAATACCATAATTTACAAGATTAGTTGCAATGAGGGATCTGCCATTTTGTACTCTATAAACTAACA
>NW_008370695.1:0-207 GCF_000622305.1 Nannospalax galili
TACCTTTGGAAATCTGTAACCAACTTCACATCAGCTATGACAATCTTGTGCTCAATAATCATGTGCTTCAGAAGTTTGTCTTGTTCAGCGACAGGAAAATGTTCTTCACAGAAAATACAAGGCACAGATGGAGGACCTTCAAAAGTGGTGCTGCCACCTGGACTTTCTGGCAGGGAAAGCGGCTCCAGGATACAATCCTTACTGTCT
>NW_008370696.1:0-207 GCF_000622305.1 Nannospalax galili
AAATCGCAATGCTCCAATGTGTCACCACAATTCTCATTGTGGCATTACAATTCTGAATGTCCCTCACAAGGAATATCATGTGTCATCACTATGCACAGTGAGCAAATATAATGCCCCAATGTTTGACCACAATATACAAATTTAGTATTCCATTGTTTCATGTGCCAAATCAATGCTCCAACGTGACATTATTACTCCATGCACCAT
>NW_008370697.1:0-207 GCF_000622305.1 Nannospalax galili
AAAGATAGTGTTTCTACTTGAGTCGTTTTTGCACTGTGTGGTGATACAGAGAATTCGTTCATTGTGTTTTCAAATTTAGAATAAATGCTATCTCTTGCTTTTGATATATTTCATAAAGATGGAAGAGAAGACAAGGTGTTTCTAAAGGCCTTCATTGCCTAAATATAATGCACTTTTAGAATCTATTTAAGCTTTGTAAACATCAGA
>NW_008370698.1:0-207 GCF_000622305.1 Nannospalax galili
CACTAGAAGACAGAACAGGAAGACATGACAATTTAAGCATTAATTTGAGTTAGCTCAAGTCCCACAGGAATAAGAACTCAATAGTCTAGGCACAGATTCTCTTAAAATATTTGCTGATTTGTGGGGCTGGAGAGACGTTTTAGCAGTTAAAAGCACTGGCTTTTTTGCAAAAGACCCAGGTTCAAATCTCAGCACCCACATGGTGGC
>NW_008370699.1:0-207 GCF_000622305.1 Nannospalax galili
CCAACCCAGCTCCTCAGTGCAGTCCCCAGGAGCCCTTGGGGTCTCTTCCCATCTCTATCTGCCTTTGAATCTCTGGGTGGCACAGCAACCAGCTGCGTGAGACCAGAATCTTTCCTGGGCCCTGCTCCCAGACAGTCCAACCCCTAAATTCTTGAGGCCAAAATCTTTCCTGGTGGGATCCAGACATTAGGAGAAAGCCTGAGAGCA
>NW_008370700.1:0-207 GCF_000622305.1 Nannospalax galili
GTGCCAGAAGGCGATATGCAGATGACTGGGAGAGAATGGTCCCCTATAATTCTGCTCAACAATGGACACCCTGCTCAACGTGCTGCATTATCAACATGCCAAACAAGATGTTCCTGCTAGTGCAACAGTGGAGCATCTAGTGCATGCACAACCAGAAAATTTTCAATTGGCTATAATGCCCACTCCTAGGGGTGGAACACACATCTG
>NW_008370701.1:0-207 GCF_000622305.1 Nannospalax galili
AGTATAATTCTTGCATATTTGTAAGTGTACCTGTGTCATGCAATGCCCCTCGGAGGACAGAAGAATGTGTCAGATCCCCTGGATGTGGAGTAACGGTTGATTGTTAGTTGCCATGTGGGTGCTGGTATTCGAACAGGGTCATCTGCAAGAGCACTCATTGTTCTTAATTGCTGAGCCATCTTTCGACCCTCATATGAGCTTTTTTTG
>NW_008370702.1:0-207 GCF_000622305.1 Nannospalax galili
TGGAGATGTGACATCAGTGCATTGTGATGACATATTGGAGCATTGTGATGTCACATTGGGGCATTGCAATGGCACATTGAGCATTGTCATGACAAAACTGTGCTTTGTAATGGACAGTGAGCAATGTGGTTGAACATGGGAGCATTGTGATGTCACACTGGAGCATTGTGATTTCACAGTGAATATTATTATGACATATTGAGGCAT
>NW_008370703.1:0-207 GCF_000622305.1 Nannospalax galili
AGCTGTGAACGAAAACCAACCACAATGATGTGACTCTCTAGGGAATCTCCCAAAGGTATAGAAAGCTAAACAGTACAGTAGAATTCCCCAACAAATACCTCACTAGCAATAACATAACAGTAGAGACAGACACTATGTTGAGACTCAGAAACAGATTCACCATGTTTAGTTTCAGAAACATTTATCAAGATCTTAATTTGATTTGAT
>NW_008370704.1:0-207 GCF_000622305.1 Nannospalax galili
GAGGATTTCAAATTTTTGGTAATGAACACAAGGCACAACACAAATACAGAAATTTGCAAAATGCTTAATACATCCAAAAATGAAGCTCAAGAGACCCTTTCTTTGGTCCCTGGCACTGGCACTTTTGCATTAACCAGTTCAGGGCTCTTCCCTTTACTCTAGGACCTTACATGAGTTTTTTCTTCCATTGGCCACTGCACACGCCTC
>NW_008370705.1:0-207 GCF_000622305.1 Nannospalax galili
AGGAGCAACAGAAGCTGAGCTCTCACATCATCACACAGGCACAGGAAGCAAAAGAGTGGCTGGAGATCCAGCAAGGCTTAAGAACTCTCTAAGCGCAGCCCCAGTGACTGGCTTCCTCCAGGATAGCCACACCTTCCAAAACTTCCCAAAACAGCGCCATCATCTGGGGACAAAATGTCCAAAAACTTGGAGCCTATGGGGGACATT
>NW_008370706.1:0-207 GCF_000622305.1 Nannospalax galili
TAGATTAGTTTCATCTGTTTTTAAACTGTGTCTATAAATAGGACAATTTAGTATTTGCTTTTAAGAATATTTACCTTTTGTTTGACTATATTTCTTTGCTAACATGTTTGTGAGATTCATTTGTATTTTCTTTTATCATTCCATAAAATTTGTCCACTGTTGTTAGGCATTGGGTAATTTCCAATTTGGGGCATTTATAATTAATGC
>NW_008370707.1:0-207 GCF_000622305.1 Nannospalax galili
CAGAACATGGCACCCTGCAGGCGTACTGACTAGAAAACCCTGATGGAAAGCAAGCAGAAGAAATGATATGCAGTGTTTGAGACTCACACACTTCAGATAACGTAGGAGCATCACTTTCTATGCCCTCCCTCCCAGGGATGAATGTCCCTCCCAGGGGAAAGAGGACTGGACAAGAGGTGGTTCCCAGGTGAGTGTCTCTGAAACAAG
>NW_008370708.1:0-207 GCF_000622305.1 Nannospalax galili
TCTCTGCATGTATCTGTCAGACATTACCAAAGCATCATGAATACTCATTTTGTGATTACAAACAAATTCTGGCAAGCAGACAAGTTTACAAATACAGAAACTGAGTGGTGAGAATCAACTAACTTTATGCCTGCACATGCACTTTTGTATTCTAGTACAAATACTCTGAATTATCATATCTTTACTTTCATTCATAATCTCTATTTG
>NW_008370709.1:0-207 GCF_000622305.1 Nannospalax galili
TAGAATGTAGGTTTTTGCAGGTTGGCTGTTCATAGCTTAACCCTTTAGCTGTAGTCCTGGTTGCTCTCATTGCAGCTCTGCCTCAATGTACAGTTAACTGCATCCCACACAACCCCAATGATTTATACAAACATTATGGCAAGTTTTGAACTGTTGTCATTCTTTTGGATGTTTATAAATCTACCCAAACTCACAGAAATACACAGA
>NW_008370710.1:0-207 GCF_000622305.1 Nannospalax galili
GTGTCTGGTGACCTGAATTTATAGTTCTTTTTAATTTGAATCCATATGCGTAGGCTACCTATGAGACCCGGGTGGAGAGCATCACTGACTTGGGTGGTCCCCATTCCCTATCTCCGCATAGCCACTGTGCTCCCTGCCAAGCCTCATCACTGTCCCCCTACTTTGTTGCTTCCTCTACTCAGCAGATACACATAAGAAGCAGTGTTG
>NW_008370711.1:0-207 GCF_000622305.1 Nannospalax galili
GGGGTATCATGAAAGCTAAATCCAGGACATGCTGTAGATGTGTCTCCAGGTAATATTTGCCTTATCATTTTGTGTAATATTTGTTAATGTATACAGATTTCTTTTAGGCTTTCAGTAACTATATGTACAGTTTTCCTCAGGATTTTCTTTCATTTATTTTCATTTGTTTAGAATACCATTTTCCTTTTCCAAGATTAGATGGAGCAC
>NW_008370712.1:0-207 GCF_000622305.1 Nannospalax galili
TATAAAAGAATAAAAAGTTCCTAACAAAGAAATGATCAAAATTCTAAGGAATACCAAGATGAGAATTCAGTGTACTCAAGAAGTAAAGTGTTTCCAATGTGATTGAAGCACCAAGATACAACCACTGTTTCTCTTTGCCTGAAGTTTTCCCAGTCTATTGACATATTCCACAGCTTCTGAGCCTCTTGTACTAAAATGGAAACCAGT
>NW_008370713.1:0-207 GCF_000622305.1 Nannospalax galili
ACTTGTGTCATGTCAATTGAGTCTCTTTCAATTTCTTATCATCCTCTTCTTCAGTTATTATTGTTACATATTCAGAGATACACACACATCCATGAACACATACACACACACACATATATATATAATGTATATGTGCATGTATATGTATAGGTATATGTATATGTATATAGTAAGGTACTGAGTCCATTACATGGTACTCCTGTGTAC
>NW_008370714.1:0-207 GCF_000622305.1 Nannospalax galili
ACCTCAATATTTTAAAACATTTGGAAAACTTCTGCCAGTATAACAGCAAGCAGTATGAACTACCCTACATCCATGCCTTCCTTGATCTCCATGCTAAGCCCTCCCTCTGTGTCTCATGTTCTTCCCCGCAGGTTCTTCTGGCTAAGAAAGTCTCATCAGATCCTGATCCTCCAGGGGACTCTGCCCCTCTCCCTCCTCCCTACCCCT
>NW_008370715.1:0-207 GCF_000622305.1 Nannospalax galili
AAAAAAAAAGAATGCATGAGGAATGGATGGTATGCAAATGTACCTGTTTGTTAAAACTTAAAAATACTAAGATTCTTATTTTATCAATGTAGATAAACCTTTAGCCAATAAACAATCTACTTAAGATACACAAAGCAGTTTGAAATGAAGCATGCTTTGAAGTGGTTATGTTACAAAAATGTTTTTTAACTAGTAGTTTCTGGCATT
>NW_008370716.1:0-207 GCF_000622305.1 Nannospalax galili
GCTTGAGAACAGGAGGCATCGTAACACGCATAGGAACCATAGGCATTTGGGAAACTTCTTCATGTAACTTGCTTTTGCCCTCCAGGCCTGCTCGCCCCCAGTCACAGATATACCACTTCCTTTTGATAATGGATTGTTGCTATGCACGGCCTACTGTATGGATTGGGGGGGTCAGATATCACCCAGCTCGTGATGGGCAGTTCTGGT
>NW_008370717.1:0-207 GCF_000622305.1 Nannospalax galili
CTGACATTAAAGAATTACTCATATTAATGAATGTTTAAGTTTCCTATTAGCCTCTCAAAAAGATGGCTTATTTACACAATGACTCTCTATCTTCCTCCTCATACCACCAGCAGCAGCTCCTGGGAGCCTTGCATGCACTTGGCTTCCTGGTGTTACCTGAGACTTCATGTGTCAAAAGCTCTGACTGTGAGGCTCAGGCCCCTGATA
>NW_008370718.1:0-207 GCF_000622305.1 Nannospalax galili
AAGCTGAGAACCCACACCCTCAAGCACTTGCAGGAAGCAGAGAAAGAGAGAAAAAAAAAAACAAAAACAAAAAAACAGCAACTGAGGCAATGCAATGAACTGTCAAATCTTCCTCCAGTGACTTGTCCTTCAGCAAGGCCACACCACCAAAACCTCCCCCAAACAGTGCCACCTAGTGACAAGTGTTCAAATAGTTAGAACTTTTTG
>NW_008370719.1:0-207 GCF_000622305.1 Nannospalax galili
AGGTGGCTCTTGGATTTTGCAGTCATAAAGAATGCATGATCCAGAGCTTGGACAAGCTTAATTCATCCCTGACATCAGAGCCCTCCCGTTGTTTTTCCCTCACCCTCTTGAGCTACCCTTATCTTACAAGCTGCCAAAGCTGCCTCCCTGTATCTAATGTCCAAATAATTTTTTGGCAGGTGGGGTGCAGGGTGGATGAAGAGATGG
>NW_008370720.1:0-207 GCF_000622305.1 Nannospalax galili
CAGGCAAACCATATAACATATCTTTATGTGCATTTATTATTATTGTGGGGAGCTGAGTGACTTACAAAGAAACAAGCACCCAGTGCCTAGCTCCGCCCCAGGCAGCGCAGTGCCAGGGCTCAGAGCCCGCCCTATCAGCTCGCTCCCGCGGCAAGCCCATAGTCACTGCCAGCTTTTGCCCATGCCTCGGGGTCTCACTCCAGTTCC
>NW_008370721.1:0-207 GCF_000622305.1 Nannospalax galili
GGCCCACTGTGGACAGTGCCGTCCCTGAGCACGTGGCCTGGGCTGTGTAAGAAAAGTAACTGAGGGACGCCAGTTGTCAGCACCCTCCACAGTCTCTGCTTCAGTTCCTGCCCACTTTCCCTCAATTAGGGGCTTGGACATATAAGATGAAATAAACCTTTTCCTCCACACGTTGCTTCTGGTCAGAGTGGTTTGTCAGAGCAACAA
>NW_008370722.1:0-207 GCF_000622305.1 Nannospalax galili
TGAGAAGACATATTCAGGCATTGTGATGCCATTGTGAGCATTGATATGACACATCAGGGGATTGTGATGGCGCTGTGAACAAGGTAATGACAAATTGGTTCACTGTGATGTCATATTGTGGCATTGTGATGGCACATTCAGCATTGGGATGACACCCAATGTTGCATTGTTATGGACAGTGAGCAATGTAATGGAACATTGGAGAAT
>NW_008370723.1:0-207 GCF_000622305.1 Nannospalax galili
GTCAAAGGTTTTTAGGAAGCAGATGGTGAAAACTTGAGTCTTTTGTTAGCAACACCGCTATACAAACCAGTCACTAAATATCTCTCTTCCCTGTGACTATCCATATGCAATACATAAATAAATGTGGAGGTCATTTTATCTGATGGAGGTAAAGTTAGGGTTCAGATACTGTTCATTTCTAATATCTCTGATGAACTTTGGATCATC
>NW_008370724.1:0-207 GCF_000622305.1 Nannospalax galili
CTGTTTGGGACCCTACCACTGAACACATGGTGCCACATTCTACTGAGATCAATAATTATACTGGCCTGGCCCCTACTCTGTCAATTTGTTTAGGGGTTCCATCTTGGTTTTCAGGTATGGTTTCTGGACTTGCAGTTTGCTACTTCCTTACTCACATGATACGTAGGACTTACAGTTTTAATATTGAGCAAAATTGCATGCATCTCT
>NW_008370725.1:0-207 GCF_000622305.1 Nannospalax galili
TGCTTGCACACAGGCCTGACCACCTGAGTTTGATCTCCTAATGCCACAACATGGAAAGAGAAAAACTCCCCAGAATTGTCCTCTGGCCTCCACATGCCAGCACTATGGCATGTATACACCTCCACTCACGTACAGTCATACAAAACATTAATCCATTTTTTTAGTTTAGGATCTGGGGACATTTCACATTCTGGGTTGGGGATGAAG
>NW_008370726.1:0-207 GCF_000622305.1 Nannospalax galili
TCCCTTCTTAGATCCAAGTCCCTAATTCTCTTTTCATCTAAGTTTCACAGACACTAAGAAACATAGACAAACTTCCTTTTATGAATTTTTTGTTTTTGTGTGTGACTGGGTCGCTTTTAGCCCAGGGGCTGTTGCACTCATTGCTTAGCCTAGGCGGTTCCTCAACTCCTGATCCTCTTGTGTCTACCCCACATTAGCATTTTAGGC
>NW_008370727.1:0-207 GCF_000622305.1 Nannospalax galili
GTGCCATTATATTGCACTTATGTGCCATCACATTTTTACAAAATGTCTTCATAGGTTCCAATGTGACATCACAATGCTGGAATGTGATCTCACAGTGCTCCAATGTGCCAACACTTTAGCCAAATGTGCCATTTTACTGCTCCAATGTGCCATCAGAATGTTACCATATAACTTCACAATGTTCCATTTTGACATCACAATGCTCCA
>NW_008370728.1:0-207 GCF_000622305.1 Nannospalax galili
CCACCCCTCTTACAGAGGGTCTTGTGTGATCACTTCCATCCTGAAGTGGTAACTGAGCTTGTCCTGGATGGGTGTCCTGACACCACTCTCTCCTTAGCTACACTTCCAGGCGGTCACTTCCTAAGCAATGCACTTGCCTCAGGTCCTGGCTGTGTGTCAGGGGACCCAAGAGGATAGAGGTGTGTTTGGGGTGGGAATAGAGGATGG
>NW_008370729.1:0-207 GCF_000622305.1 Nannospalax galili
AGCTAGGGGCTGTGCTAGGTTCTCTTTCTCCCTAGAGTCAGTTGTGTCCACGGAGGATACATTATCCACCGGGACCATAGTGTGAGCAGTTCTTCTGAGGTCTGGGTGGACCCATGCATGTTCTCCTGTTAAATATTGGTCTGTTGTCATGTACCATCTATCCCAGTTCAGAAGGATGAGTCATTCTGTATAGACCTGTTTAGCCTC
>NW_008370730.1:0-207 GCF_000622305.1 Nannospalax galili
CATGTTCCAAAAATATATATTGATTGAAATTTTTATAAATTTCAGATAGTGAGATTTTTTTTTCCTTTTTTTTCTTTTCTTTTTTTTGTGTTTTTTTGAACACGGTATATTTTGTAGCCACAGCTGCTGTGGAACTCACTATTTAAACCACGCTGGCCACAATCTCACAAATATCTGCCTGCCTCTGTATCCTGAGTGCTAGAATTA
>NW_008370731.1:0-207 GCF_000622305.1 Nannospalax galili
CTCTGCAAGAGTCACCGGTGCTCTTAACTGCTGAGCCATCTCTCCACCCCCCATCATATTTTTCTTGTTGAGAAGTACCTATTCTGATGTGGAGAGTATGTATCACAATCCTTGCATATCTCAAAAGCTAATAATGGAAGGATAAATTCATTGCGATGGGTCTACAGATTTATCTTTTTTACTTATTGTTTTATCCATTCAGCCTTA
>NW_008370732.1:0-207 GCF_000622305.1 Nannospalax galili
TCTGTTGCTGTGATGAAACACTGTGACCAAGGGAACTTATAAAAGGAAGAGCTTATCTGAGCTTACAGTTCCAGCATAACTATGGTCCATCATGGTGGAGAGGCATGGTGGCAGGAGGTGGCTGGGGCAGGAGCAGAAAGTAGAGAGACTCACACCTTCAGGCAGGCACAGGAAGCAGAGAGTGACTAGAGATCTGGCAAGGCTTAA
>NW_008370733.1:0-208 GCF_000622305.1 Nannospalax galili
AGCTGGGGATGACATTGAAATTCTGACCCTCCTGCCACTGCCTCCTGAGTGCTGGCGTTATAGGTGTGTTCCATCATACCTGGTTTATGGTAGGAATTGAACCCAGGACTTCATCTATGCTAGGGAAGCATTCTACCAACGAAGCTAGTTCCTCAGTCCATTTCTAGTCTTTCTGTAGAGACAAAAATAAGTTTTCTCTTGGTATCTG
>NW_008370734.1:0-207 GCF_000622305.1 Nannospalax galili
TGTTTTGTTAGATGGATGTGATGCACCTCCTAAAGTACCATCCAAGCATTTTTGTTTACACCCATAGGTTGTTAGTATAGCAGGCACTGTTTAGATGTTCTTACTTCTTACTGTTTGTGTGTGTTTCAATCTACTATGTTGAATCCCAATGAAATGGGCCAACAGCCCATAGAAAACAGATGATGCAGAGACCTGAAAGTTCAGTGC
>NW_008370735.1:0-207 GCF_000622305.1 Nannospalax galili
TAGATGAGCTTCATTCATATAATGAGTATGACATTTTTTAAAAGGAGGAAATGTTTGGGTGCAGTGCTTCATGCTTACAGTAAAGAAGCAGTTATTGCTCTGGGGGCATCAAGACTTACTTCCTGAACAGCACCTACATTATTTACATTTGAGATTGTCAGAATAAAGCAGTACTGAAGAGTCATGAATGGAGATTTTCACTCTCCT
>NW_008370736.1:0-207 GCF_000622305.1 Nannospalax galili
GGGTCTTGGATTATGGTTTTGAATCCTGGAGGCTTTCTTCACTTCTTGTTAGATGAGATACATTTTGCTTGTTGTTGAAATGAGTTGATATTGAAGTTTCTATAATTTGAAGCTGAAATCACACAATCACATTATGGACTTTGACCTGCCAGGGAATGGTATCATCACCTGTGACCATTACTAATTTTATGTCTGAGGCTCATAGTT
>NW_008370737.1:0-207 GCF_000622305.1 Nannospalax galili
GATACAGAACACTTCCCTATTTCAAAAAACAGGTATGTCATGGTAACACAAGCAAACTTTAGAACTCAGAACAAACATCCAAAGTTTTAAACAAACTCCATGGATAATTAGACTTAACTAAAAATAAAAGATGTTAAACAAAAGAAGTTTTGTTGTCAAGGCAGCATAAACAAAGTTAGAACAATAGACCTGGAACAGGTATCTATG
>NW_008370738.1:0-207 GCF_000622305.1 Nannospalax galili
CCCAATGCTCAGTGTGCCATAACAGTGCACCAATATGTTATCACAATGCCGGTATGTGTCATCACAATACAGCAATGTGCTATTACATTGTTTCATGTGTCACCACAATGCTCAGTGTGCCTTGAAAATGGACCAGTGAGTCATCACACTGCTTCGATGTGTCATCACAGTGCTCCAATGTATCACGACTATGCTCAATGTGCCATC
>NW_008370739.1:0-207 GCF_000622305.1 Nannospalax galili
TGGATGGGTCAAGTTGGGAGAAAGATTCAAATAACTTACAATGTAATGTTATGAATGTTTGCACATAAAAGTCCCAAATACATCAGCTTTACTAGTGAGCAGTTCATAAAGTGATTAGTGGTGTGCCCCCTGACATAGACAAAACACTTCATAGAAACATGAAGAGCTGAAGATAATTAAGACTTCTTTAACACTTTTTTCATTTTT
>NW_008370740.1:0-207 GCF_000622305.1 Nannospalax galili
AAAAAGACCAAAAAAAAAAAAAAATTGGATCAGGGAGACTAGCACTTTCACTATGTAGCTAATTATTTATATAATATTTTACACAATAATTTATACAATAATTTTGATTTCTGTCACATATTTTTGGTTATTTTTTTTAAAAATCACACATCTTTGGAAAAAACTCTGTCATCAAAGAATCCCTAGATCTTTTTTATTTGTTTTAAA
>NW_008370741.1:0-207 GCF_000622305.1 Nannospalax galili
CTGAGGCGCCGGTTGCCGGCCTCCCCTCCCCCACCGCGGAGGGCGCGACTTCCCGCCTCCGCCCGCAGGTTCTCCCTTCGGTCCGCCGCGCGCCTTCTAAAGGCGGCGTCTCCTGAGGGTCGTCGCAGTTCTCCGCGTCTTTCTCCATAGTCCCATCATGTCCGGTCGCGGCAAGGGCGGGAAGGGTCTGGGCAAGGGCGGCGCCAA
>NW_008370742.1:0-207 GCF_000622305.1 Nannospalax galili
GTAGACAAGGCTGGCCTTGAATGCACAGAGGTCCACCTGCCTCTGCCTCCTAAGTTCTGGGATTAAAGACTTGAGCCACCACACCCGGGCCCAGACAGATTTTTATCTCTAGAAGTAGAATTAGGGCATAGGTGAGGTATACTGGGGCTCTAAAATAGTAATACAAAAATAACGGAAAGCCTCTTGGTGCCTGGTAATGGGAGAGGT
>NW_008370743.1:0-207 GCF_000622305.1 Nannospalax galili
TTCCAATTAGTGTGTGGTGAAATCCAACATGGGTTTCTTTCACAAGTACCTCCTGACAAGTAATTTCAAGCATATTCTATTCTGTTTTTGAGATGTATATGTCTTCTGTGGAAGTATACTTTTTCCCAGGAGCTTGCGTATTTTCAGTTAACAGATATTATCTTAGAAAATTGTGAGGTTTCTCCTAAAAGATGATCAGAAAATAAA
>NW_008370744.1:0-207 GCF_000622305.1 Nannospalax galili
TTTGGGAATTAAAGACAGGAGAAAGCTCATCATCTGCTACAGAGTAAGTTCGAAGGCAGCTTGTAGTATATTAGACTGTCTCAAATGTGAAAACAAAACCAAAAAGGAGAAATGGAAGATTCAATTTTGATACCACTGACACAATGCTTATGATAATTTCAAGACATAAACTATGCTTATTCATCATTTTTTGTATAAGCAGAGGTC
>NW_008370745.1:0-207 GCF_000622305.1 Nannospalax galili
GTGTCCCTGTCCCATTGTTGTACAGATGGTCGGGGCATCTGCCCCATCAGACGTGCAGATGGACGTGTCACCGGCCCCCTCTGACGAGCAGTTTGTCATGTCACCTGCCGTCTGTGACGTGCAGATGTTCGTGTCTCCTGCCCCCTCTGTCGTGTCGATGGTCGTGTCACCTGGCCCCTCCAACGTGCAGATGGTTGTGTCACCAGC
>NW_008370746.1:0-207 GCF_000622305.1 Nannospalax galili
AGTAATGGCCTAATATCACATAATGCATCAACTATTTTTATTAAATATTCACGTAGTTTGTAAGCGCTGTATGAAATCTTTAGAAAACAGCCATGGCAGAAGGTTTTATATCACTAAAATCTGCAAATAATATGGATGAGGACTTTGAAAAACTCGGGCAGTTAGTTTACCAAGACATCACAAAGCTATTTCAGAATTCTATTAAAG
>NW_008370747.1:0-207 GCF_000622305.1 Nannospalax galili
AGAGTGTACATTATTTCATGCAATCACCAAAAACATCAGAGCCAGTGGATATCAGTGGATGGGTATGGAGATAAAACCATACAAGTAAAGTAGAATAGACTCATTCTGGGAGTGGGCAATTGTCGCCCTCCCCCCACAGTACAAACTTGTCCTTGGAGAGAACATTTTAGGGGTGGATGCCCTGCTGGGTCACACCCTACATACTAC
>NW_008370748.1:0-207 GCF_000622305.1 Nannospalax galili
ATTATTTTTTAGTTGTGATTTTAATGTGGATTTCCTTTGTTGTTTGTGATTCTGGTGTTAGACTCAAGTCTTTCTTTGTTGAGTTGAAGTTTGTTTCTGTTTGTATATTTGATGTGTCTATTGGGTATGAAAAGCTTGTTGGTTTAGGCTTCAGGTTTTTCTCTTTTGATTTTATATTGGAGGGACCAGATGGCTGTAGCCCATCTA
>NW_008370749.1:0-207 GCF_000622305.1 Nannospalax galili
TCCCCGTCCTGTCTTGTTCATAGGGCAGGGGCAAGGGCTAAGATGCCAGGCAGATCCCCTCGTACCCATGGGTCTCTAACGTTGTTATCTATACTGACATCCCATGTTAATGCCTAATTTTAAATCCATCAGCTTTAAAAGTGAATTTCAACAGTGCCCCACACTCAGAGGCACACATACCAGAAAACAAGCCAAAATCTCAAAACC
>NW_008370750.1:0-207 GCF_000622305.1 Nannospalax galili
TCAACCCTAACTAACTACTAACTGGAGGATGTTGCAGTTCCAGCCTGAAAGGAAAAGTTATGCATGTTTAACAGTATTCACCAGGTGTGCAAAGTTATAGATTGACAGTAAAAAAAGTTTCTTTTTCCTATTTATTGTATACAGTAGATGTGAATAAAATTCCTGATTATCATTTGATATAGTAGGACAAAATCATAATATAATTTG
>NW_008370751.1:0-207 GCF_000622305.1 Nannospalax galili
AAAACAATGAAGATTTTCTTCGAGACACAAAAGAGTAAGGCCGAAACTATGCTACACTTCTGTGCGACGAAACTCTACCGTACAGAGGTAAAATCGATGTTCACTGAACATGGAGAGATGTTCATGTTCTACATAACCACCAAAACACTGGTAGAGAACATATAAGGATTGCATGCAATTTAAAAATGCTTCACATATGCTAAGACT
>NW_008370752.1:0-207 GCF_000622305.1 Nannospalax galili
CTGCTGGTTTCATGAAGACAAGGGTTTTATATAACAGTCCCTGAAGAGGTGTTTGAACTACTAACCAAAAGAGTCAAAAGCAAATCCTACTATGCCAGAGTCATTTCCAATGGGAATGATCTAAGTTATAGCTTAAAGTAGAGACTTCCATGTTTGTTGCAAATATCAAGGTCTAACAACTTGCTGTCTAGAAGAGGCCCACATTGA
>NW_008370753.1:0-207 GCF_000622305.1 Nannospalax galili
TAAAATCTGAATTGGGTCTGGTGGTCTTTTCCTTAGTGGTCTCCAAATCTGAAATACATTTGCACACCAGTTTAATGGAGCGTTTGATGTGAAGGTTCTTTATCCAATTGAAGTAATCCTCTGATTTATCTTTCAAGGAAGATTATACAACTAATATTAAATTTTTGTAATCATATTTCAACTACTCCTAGCCAAAGTCCTTGTTTT
>NW_008370754.1:0-207 GCF_000622305.1 Nannospalax galili
TATCAGACTCCAGGTGATTTGTCAAGAATATCACAGGGTTCCTCTAGAATACACATAAGGGGTTATGTCAGTGAAGAGGAGGGAAATGTTGTAGAAGTAGAACTTATCAGGTGCTAAAGGATTTTGCAATGTGATGATAATTAAGAACTCCAGAACGGGGAAGTAAACAGGAATCTTCCCCTGCCCCCTTTGGTTATCCAGGATAAG
>NW_008370755.1:0-207 GCF_000622305.1 Nannospalax galili
AACTCCAAAAAGATCAAGGACCTCAGGATAAGACCTGATATCTTGAACTTGGTACAGGAGGAAGTAGGGCACATACTAGAACATACAGGCATAGGAAAGTACTTTTTGAACGGGACTCTGGTAGCACAGGCCTTAAGACCAGCATTGACAAATGGATGCCCATGAAAATATAAAATCTTTACAGCAAAGGACAACATCCTTCAAGTG
>NW_008370756.1:0-207 GCF_000622305.1 Nannospalax galili
AATTTGGGGGTTGGACTGGCCTGGGAGCTGGGCCCAGGAAAGATGCTGGTTCAGGGAAGCTGTTGGCCATGCCACCCAGAGATGGAAGGGAAGACGGGGGTGGAAGGTGGCCCCAAGGGCCCCTGGGGACTGCACTGAGGAGCTGTGTTGGTCTGTATGCAAAGAACCAGGAAGAGGAAAGGTCAGCCCCAGCATCCAGGAAAGAGG
>NW_008370757.1:0-207 GCF_000622305.1 Nannospalax galili
CATTGTGCCATCACAATGTACTCTTGCATTATTACAATGATCCATTGTGTTATCACCATGCTCAATATGCAAACCCAGTGCTCAGTGTCCCCTCACAATCCCACAATAGAACATTACAATGCTAATGCTCAACATGCAAATGGGTGCTCATTGTCCCTTCACCATCCCCCAATGTGACATCACAATGTTACAGTATGATCTCACAAG
>NW_008370758.1:0-207 GCF_000622305.1 Nannospalax galili
CATCATCGCCATCATCATCATCACGATCATCATCGTCATCATCACCATCATTATCATCCTCATCACCATCACCATCATCACCACCAACATCATCATCACCATCATCATTATCATTGTCATCACCATCATCATGATCATGATCATCACCATCACCACCATCATCATCACCATCATTGTCATCATCGTCATCATCACAATCATCATCAT
>NW_008370759.1:0-207 GCF_000622305.1 Nannospalax galili
ATATAAAATGATGTCTTTTGACTGGTAATCCCTATGAAAACAATTATGATTACTGCTCAGTATAGTCAGTGGCTCCAGGAATAGATCTATGAATACCAGATCATTGTTGTCCATAATCAGAGGCAGCAACAACCTATAAATACCACTTATAATCAGTTAATCAGACAATGAATATTTTTGTCTGGCTCAATCCTTCTATTTGATTTT
>NW_008370760.1:0-207 GCF_000622305.1 Nannospalax galili
TGACCTCCATTCATACACCATAGCATGCATGTGAGCACACATGCAAATAAGAAGTAAACAGTAAATGCAAAGACAAAAACAAAACCCCAAAAACAGGCCAGGTGTGGTAGTGCACACCTTTAACTAGCCCATTCAGAGGCCAGCCTGGTCTACACGGGGAATTCCAGCAGCCCAGCCAGAGCTACATAGTGAGATGAAAGAAAGGAA
>NW_008370761.1:0-207 GCF_000622305.1 Nannospalax galili
TTTGTTCCTTGGATTTCTCATCTGGAAAATAAGTATATTTGTAATAATTGTTTTGGTTAGCTTTTGTTCACTTGACACAAATAAGATCCCTGGGAAGAGGGAACCTCAATTGAGGAATTTTCTCCATCACATTGACCCATGGGCCTGTCTGTGAGTCTTTTTCTTAATTGTTCTTTGATGGAGGAGGGCCCAGCCTACTGTGAGCAG
>NW_008370762.1:0-207 GCF_000622305.1 Nannospalax galili
CCCCATTCCAAAGCCCAAACCTAACCCTAACCCAAGAACAAATCCTAACCCAGCTTTAATGATAATCCAAACACGTAACTTTGCCCTAATCCTAAAAATAACCATAGTTATAATACTAGCCCTAACTGTAACCTTAGCTGAACCATAACCGTAAATATAACCTTAGCCCTAATTCTAACACTAACTCTATCCCTAACACAAAAATAA
>NW_008370763.1:0-207 GCF_000622305.1 Nannospalax galili
GAAGTTGTTTTAAAGGAAACAGAATCAGAGCAAGATATACCAGAGAATCTCGAATGGCCCCCAACTTCAAACAACAGTGGGGCTCCAGTGTAGTTCAACAGTAGAAGGACTCGCCTGGCATCAGATAGACCTAAGTTTGATGCCCCAGCACACAAAACTATGTAGTCCTTTAAACAACCCTCCAGTATTTTAAAAACAAGCAAAAAA
>NW_008370764.1:0-207 GCF_000622305.1 Nannospalax galili
TGTGATGGCACATTGGAGCACTGTGATGTCACATTGGATAATTGTGATGTCACAATAGGATATTGTGAAGTCAAATTGTAACGTTGGGATTGGACATTGGAGAAATATAATTGCACATTGGGAGATGGGGTTTGTACGGTGGAGCACTCTGTCATGTTGGAGAACTTTGATGTCAAAATGGAACATTTTGAAGTCATAATGCAACAT
>NW_008370765.1:0-207 GCF_000622305.1 Nannospalax galili
ATGTGTCCACTGCCCAATGGCAAACTGTTGATATAGGTGCAGTATCCAGTTTTCTAAATTTCAGATCAGATTTGTAGAGATATATGTGTTTACTGTGAGAATTGAAAATCTTTCATGCCTAACATGAGTGCTCTGTTTATGGAAGCAATTTAGCACTTCTTTTCAAGTACAAAGATTTTGAATGCATGGGCTGTGCAGAGGAGAAAC
>NW_008370766.1:0-207 GCF_000622305.1 Nannospalax galili
GCAGGAGGTTGAAGCCAAAACTGCAGAGAAAGGCTGCTCACTGGCTTTCTCAGCTTGCTTTCTTATACCCAAGTAAGGATAGCACCGGCCACGGTGGACAATCAAGACAATTCCCCACAGACGTGCCCTCAGGCCATTCTGACAGTGGAAATTCTTCAACTGAGGTTCCTTCTTCCTATTTATTGTTTGTCAATGTATTTATTGTCA
>NW_008370767.1:0-207 GCF_000622305.1 Nannospalax galili
TATTTTCT
This sequence comes from Nannospalax galili, assembly GCF_000622305.1. NCBI lineage: Eukaryota > Metazoa > Chordata > Mammalia > Rodentia > Spalacidae > Nannospalax > Nannospalax galili. Next base: position 9 of record NW_008370767.1, read on the forward strand.
GATTACATCTTAATTTTCTTGATAATTTTATCTATGAGTACTGGATGTACATAATTTCAACTCTTTCCTCTCCACTCCCAACTCCTTCCATGGCCCCTACTCCTCAATTTTGTGATCTTTAGCTAGTATTGTTATGTGTGTGTGTGTTTGTGTGTGTGTGTGTGTGTGTATAATATTGGAATAATATATATATCCCGAT
>NW_008370768.1:0-207 GCF_000622305.1 Nannospalax galili
ATAAGGAAATTGAAACGGTAATACAATACGTCCTCACTAATAAATGCCTAGGCCCCCATGGATGTACAGCAGAATCCTACCAGACATTCAAAGAAGACCTCCAACCAATACTACTTAAACTATTTAAGATGATAGAAACCGAGGGAGAACTCCCAAAGCCATTCTATGAAGCCAGCATCACTCTAATACTAAAACCAGGCAAAGACA
>NW_008370769.1:0-207 GCF_000622305.1 Nannospalax galili
TGTGAGTTCAAGGTCAGCCTGTTCTCCATACTGAGTTCCCAGGCCAGCTGGCTCTACAGGGAGACCCTGTCTCAAAAACAAAGAATAATAATAACAACAACAATAAAGGGAGGTGAGGAGGTGGGACTGTAGCTCAGTGGGAGAGCACTTGCCTTGCATGTACAAAGCCTTGAGTTTGATCAAACCAGCACCAAAAAGAAAAATTCT
>NW_008370770.1:0-207 GCF_000622305.1 Nannospalax galili
ACTCTGAAAACCACAAAAGTAAAACTGAGGTAGGGAATATATAGTCCCATGTAGAATCATGATGAAAGAAATGAAATGTTAAGTCAATCAATTTTCAAAAATACAACATTTGATACATGATTGTGTGTATGTTCCACCCTCACAGCAATTAAATAATGGAAATAGAGACATGATTGATAGCATCTGACTTTCCTTTAATGACTGTTC
>NW_008370771.1:0-207 GCF_000622305.1 Nannospalax galili
TCTTCCTCTTCCATTGTAAGGGGAACCTCTTATGTAACCTCTCTCCTCTCTAATTGATCTTTACCTTTTTTTCTTAAACAGAAAAGGAACTTTACAGGCTTAAGTGACTGGAAACTCTTAAGGATGGGTATTAACTTCAGGGACCCTTGGATCCTGGTACCCCAGAATTTCCCCTCTGTATCCACAGTTCTATTTTCTCCTGTGCAC
>NW_008370772.1:0-207 GCF_000622305.1 Nannospalax galili
TGGGGGCACAGCTGCCTTTTTAGTCTCCTGATGGGAGATGAAGGAAAAAAACGATTTTTGCTTCTCTCCTGGTGGGAGAGGTACTCACAAATTCTGTGTTTCTGGGGGCACCAGCTGCTGGCTGGCACAAAGTTCAGAGGCTCTCACGTTGGGTGCCAGATATGGGCATGTGGGTTTCGTGGAGCACCAGCTGCTGGGCGTGGCGCC
>NW_008370773.1:0-207 GCF_000622305.1 Nannospalax galili
ACAGCCCAACTACTGTGCTCAGGAATATAACATGAGAATGAAAGGGTAAACTAGAGAGCACAGGACCTTCCATAATTACTTCTGGAGCTTAGGAACTGTCAATGTTCGACTGGAAAGGTGATGAGGGCCTTCAAATATGTTTGAAATGTTCCTGTCTTGGAGTCTGTTCTGAGTTTGGATTACAGTATTCCATTAAGGAGCTGATAA
>NW_008370774.1:0-207 GCF_000622305.1 Nannospalax galili
CATATGAATTAAACAATACCACACATCAAATAGACTTGACAAAAATCTATCAAGTATTCCACCCAAGCTCAGAAGAATATGCTATCTATTCAGCACCTGATGGAATGTTCTCCAAAACTGACCATATACTGGAACACAAAACAAACCTCAACAAATACAAAATAAAATTGAAATAATTCCATGAATTCTATCAGACCCAAATACAAT
>NW_008370775.1:0-207 GCF_000622305.1 Nannospalax galili
TGTGCTTTCTGGTTTGTGTTCCTCTTCCAAATCATACCATGTACATTTAAAATGGAAACTAAAGCAACGCTGTCAGCAGCTGTGGAGTTCTCCACATGACTTCCATCCTCCTGGACCATTTATAATTCTGTGACCACACAGCCATTTCCTAGAGCCCCATTATATGCCACATTCTCTCCCAATGTCTCTTATAATGGTAGTATTGTG
>NW_008370776.1:0-207 GCF_000622305.1 Nannospalax galili
GTGTTTTTTTTTTTTTTTTTTTTTTTAAATGTGACCCGTGGCCATGGCCGCTGGTCGCCGGAGGGTGGGGGGTGGGGGTCCCTGCCCCGCTTTTCTGTGAGCCCCTGACTCGCGCAGGTCATGGTCGCAGGAGCCCCGTTGCCCCCGTTGCCGGCTGGGGGCGGCCTGCGCATAGGTTAGTTCAAGGTGAGTGGGGCTTTCACCACT
>NW_008370777.1:0-207 GCF_000622305.1 Nannospalax galili
ATACAAGAGTGGTGGGATGATGCATGACTGACAGGAAGTAGCAATGGTAACTCCATGACCTCCTCTCTCTCTCCAGATGCTTCTGTCCCAGAAAGTCTTCGAGGAAACACCACAGTCACCCTCTAGGGGGGTGGTAATCCCCTTGTCACCCAAAATAGAGGCAAGAGCCATGGAAGGGGCCATGAGGCAAGTCCAGTGATGCTCCCT
>NW_008370778.1:0-207 GCF_000622305.1 Nannospalax galili
TTTTCAAGATAATTTTATATTTATTAAACTTTTGTGATTTTCATACGATATTGCTTGATGGTGTTTAGATCCCCTCCCCTATCTACACCTCCTTCCACCGCCTCTCACTACCTCTGCCCAATTTAATATACATATATTATATGAATATATATGTATATATATGCCTGTAGAGTCTGATTTGTGTCCTCAAATGTCCTTCGATGTGGA
>NW_008370779.1:0-207 GCF_000622305.1 Nannospalax galili
CACGTTAAAGAGGGCAGGTGACACGACCTTGAGCACATCACAGAAGGAAGGCGACCTGACCATGTGCACGTTAGAGTGGGGAGGTGACATGACCATCTGCACGTCAAAGGCAGCAGGTGAAACAATAATCTGCACGTCAGAGGAGTCGGGTGACATGACCATGTGCACCACAGAGGGGGCAGGTGACACGACCATCAGCACTTCAGA
>NW_008370780.1:0-203 GCF_000622305.1 Nannospalax galili
TGTGAGTTAGAGGCCAGCCTGGTCTACATAGTGAGTTCCAAGCCAGCTGGGGCTGTAGGGAGACCCTGTTTCAAAAAGCCCACACACACATAACAAAAAAAAATTGATGATTTTTTGGGGGTACAGTTTTCTAATCTCCCTTTAGATGGTGCCATTGTCAAATTCTGTAATTTAAAAAAAAAAAAAAAAAAAAAAAAAAACAC
>NW_008370781.1:0-207 GCF_000622305.1 Nannospalax galili
AATGACAAAACAAGGTATGATGCCACCAAAGTGCACTCTGAGAAGCAAATGAGTTTATTGTGCTTACTTACAGAGCTGTGAGTAGGGGGTTACTTACGTGAGTCTGAGTGCTCCCCACTAACGCCACACTGGACAGTCTTTCTCAATATAGGTGATGGCTTCCCCATAGCCAAACAGCCCTCAGTCTGCCCCAGTCTACATACTCTT
>NW_008370782.1:0-207 GCF_000622305.1 Nannospalax galili
TTTTTTTGGTTCAATTTGCTCTCTACTGGAGGCAGTGTTATAAGGGAATCAGATTCATTTGGGTTTAAATCCTAGCCTGCCTTCATTAGCTCTTTGATGCTGGGAAAGTTACTTAATTTTTCTAAAAGGCTTCCACTTATCTGTAAAATGAGTATTATTTCTGCCTGATAAATTGAGAAATATTAAACAAGATATCTTGTAAAAAGG
>NW_008370783.1:0-207 GCF_000622305.1 Nannospalax galili
GGGGAGATGGGAGGGTGAATGAGGCTGGGGGAGTCCAGGTGCAGAGGGCACTATCGACTTACCCCAGAGAGAAGCCTGTGGGTCGAACAGGATATGTTTTAAATGTGCGTTACAGGAAAAATGTATTATTTCCTTATTCACAATAACAAAACTTTAACTTTTTCTCATGACAATTGGCGCTCTGTTGACCATCTTGTCTCTCATTTT
>NW_008370784.1:0-207 GCF_000622305.1 Nannospalax galili
GTGCACATGGTAGTGTCACCTGCTGTCTTAGTTGTTCACATGGTCGTGTCACGTACCCTCTTTGACGTGTAAATGGTTGTGTCACCTGCCCTCTCTGACAAGCACATTGTCGTATCACCTGCCCCCTTAGTTGTGCAAATGGTCATGTCACATGCCCTCTTTGACATGTACATGGTTGTGTCACCTGCCCCCTCTGACGTGCAGATG
>NW_008370785.1:0-207 GCF_000622305.1 Nannospalax galili
AGGAGGGTCATGAATCTGAGGTACCTAGATGTGCCTCCAGTCAGCCACCCCTTTGCTTGGAGCTGCTGCCGTCCGCAGGTCTGAGTCCATAGCTATTTGGCATCAGACTGGGGAATGACAGCTGCATAGAGAAATGTCCAGAATGCCAGGCCCACAACTCCAGTCCTGCTGCCACTCCTGCCCATTCTGAGCCTGCCTTCTGGTGAT
>NW_008370786.1:0-207 GCF_000622305.1 Nannospalax galili
ACGCATGAATATGCTAATGGAATCTGTCCTTTATAATAATAGCAATAAAAGGTTTTTTAATATTTATTTCTTATTTTCATTCTATGTGTATGAGTGTATCGTGGATGAATGTAAATGTACCTAAGTTGTGCAACATCTCTAGAGGTTAGAAGGGGACATCAGATTCCTGAGTCTTGAGAGGTAGAAGTTTGAAATAGATGTTATGCT
>NW_008370787.1:0-207 GCF_000622305.1 Nannospalax galili
AGGAAAGAAAAAGGAAGAAACCTTCCCTTTCCTACCTTTTTGCAAGGAAACTGCAGTTCATGTGTCTCTTTTGATATGACAAATGGGAAGCTCAAAAAGCAAAACCTCCAGACCTCCTTCTTAATGTTTCCTTCTGGGCCTATAAACTTCATCAGTTAGTTCACTTATTCCCCCATTTGTTTATCTATTCTCTCTTTTATTAGTCAC
>NW_008370788.1:0-207 GCF_000622305.1 Nannospalax galili
AATCCAAACTTCAAGTATCCAATAGCATGCATATATATGTGCTATTGATGCTTACAGTATTGCGCAGTTACATATACAGGATTACAAAGAGACTATTGTATAATTCTGTTCCAGAGCATTATTTTGTTAGGTATCTATAACAAAATACCATAGATCGGATGTAAACAGCAGGCATCTATCTAGCACAGTTCTGGAAGTTAGAAAGTT
>NW_008370789.1:0-207 GCF_000622305.1 Nannospalax galili
AGAGGGCTCTTTCTCTTCTTGGGTGGGCCCAGGCTCCTTTTCCAGGTTCCCTGGCCCTCTTCTCTCTCTTCTCTTCTTTCATTTTCTTGTCATTTTTATTTCTTTCTTTTTTCTTCCTTTTTTCTTCCTGCCCCTGACCTGCTCCTGGGTCTGGGTTGAGCCCGGGCTGATTGCTGCTCCTCGTAGGGCCCAGGCTCCTTTCTTTGT
>NW_008370790.1:0-207 GCF_000622305.1 Nannospalax galili
CAAGTTAAATAAAAAGCTACCTTAGGCACCCACTGGTTTCTTGACAAGTGGATCTTCCCCTCCTGTAGGCAAGCCAAGCCAAGAAAATGGCAGCTTGTTTGCGTAGGATAAACATGCCAGCATTATTTCTATTGTCTATTTTGTTAGTGTTCAGGGATGACTAATTCACCTGCCCTCTCTTAATTAATATAATCTATATTTAAAATT
>NW_008370791.1:0-207 GCF_000622305.1 Nannospalax galili
CACTGTGATGTCACATAGGACCTTTGTGATTACATATTAGAGCACTGCCATGTCATGTTGTAGCATTGATATGATGCTTTGGGGAACTGTGAAGGAACACTGAGCGTTGCAATGACTCATTGGTGTTATTGTACACTGAGGATTGTGATGTCAAAGTGGAGCATTTGAAGTCATATTGGAGCATTTTGATGGCACAATGGAGAATTG
>NW_008370792.1:0-207 GCF_000622305.1 Nannospalax galili
TTTGAAAGCTACATGAAATGGCATTTTATTAAAATGAATTTAAACTCTAGACTACACAAGTATACTTACCCGGGGAAAGGAAGTGTTCAGTGGAAGCAATCTTACTAAACAGTTCCGTGATGAGATTTTCTAGGAGACCCCAGTTAGTCAGGAAGTTTCCTAGAAGTAGAAGACAGAGAGGTGGCTGTGTGTCCAGATTTTCTTGTT
>NW_008370793.1:0-207 GCF_000622305.1 Nannospalax galili
TCAAGGCAGGAACTCAGAGAGGGAACCTGGAGCACAGACATTGGGGAATGCTGTTTACTCACTTGTTCCCCTGACCTGTGCTCAGCCTGATTTCTTACACAATACAGGACCGCCTGCCCAGGGGTGCCACCACCCACAGTGGATGGGTCCTCCCGCAGCACTCAACAATCAAGAAAATTCCCCAGACATGGCCATAGGACAAGGCAA
>NW_008370794.1:0-207 GCF_000622305.1 Nannospalax galili
AGCTGGTTCTTTGAAAAGAAAAACAGGATTGACAGCCCGCTAGCCCAGTTACCCAAAAGAAAGAAAGAGCACCTTGAAACCAATAAAAGCAGAGATGAAAGGGGATGCATCACAACAGACACCAAAAAGATCCAGAATATTATAAGATAATACTTTATAAACCTGCATGCTACAAAATTTTAAAACCTAAAAGAAAGGGACGGGTAT
>NW_008370795.1:0-207 GCF_000622305.1 Nannospalax galili
TAGGTGTTTGCTTCCTAATGTAACTCAAATAAAACAGAATTCTTAATCTGTGTAACCCCTTGCAACCTTGTACTTTTAACTCAGTGCTTTTCGCTGGACAGGGAAGACAGCATTGTTTCCCTCAGGTTGGTCACCAAGGAGTCTTAATTAATTTCCTGTTTTCAAGTAGTCACCATATCAGCCAGTCTTGTGGTTTTTCTCTCACAA
>NW_008370796.1:0-207 GCF_000622305.1 Nannospalax galili
GACTACTGCAGACGAGGAGCTGAAAGATTATAAGAACCAGGTGAGGAGGTGGGTGGCCATATGGAAACAGAGTCATATGGGCTCCTGGGACCATCCTCCTATATACGTACAGCAACGGTGTCAAGACCCATGCAAACTCATTCATTAAATTTAAAGTTTTTGAGTGACTGATCCATTTATTTTCCCTGTCTTCAAGAATTAACATTC
>NW_008370797.1:0-207 GCF_000622305.1 Nannospalax galili
CAAATCCAATAAGAAAGTGGTTGTTTCCATGATGTTTGTGCCACTGTTACACCAGTGGGCATGTCTTGTCAGGCAGGACATTTTATAGCTCAGAGGGCTTAAAGCTGGGTAATATTAATGATTGCTTTTCTCCTCCAGGAGTATGCATAGATAACGTTTTACAGTACTATGAAATATAGCCTGTAGGGATACAGCTTCATGTTCACT
>NW_008370798.1:0-207 GCF_000622305.1 Nannospalax galili
GCCTGGCCTGTGAGAATGACTGTGTGCCTTCCTGGCTAAGTGATACTTACTCTCTTTATATTCCTTTACTATAAATGAATACCAAAAGTACTTACCATAACAGAGTGCTCTGAATTGAATGAATTAATGCTCGGAAAATATTGATATGGCACCTGTTGATTAGGAAGGGGTGTGTGCAAGCTGGTCACTATTATTACTCTACTGCAA
>NW_008370799.1:0-207 GCF_000622305.1 Nannospalax galili
ATATGATGTCACATTGTTGCATTTTGATATCACAATGCTCCAATGTGCCAACACTATGGGCCCATGTGCTCTATGGTGCCATCAAAATGTTAAAATATGATTTTACTGTGTTCCATTGTGATAGCACAGTGCTCCAATGTGACATCCCAATTCTAAAATGTGCCAAACCTATTGCCCTGTGTGCCCTTATATTGATCCAATATGCCA
>NW_008370800.1:0-207 GCF_000622305.1 Nannospalax galili
AATTAACACTAAAAGCCTTTATAAAATGTCATGCAGAACTCCCTCTTTAAGATTCTTCTGTAATCTGGAGGGAATTAAATTGAAGTATTTTGCTTTTCCATTTCCTCATGTGCTGTTGAGCTCTGAAGAATAAGTGACAGTCAGATATACGTGACAATGGCAATGTCTACTGCACCAGACACTCAGCATGCTGTACCTTCTTCCTCC
>NW_008370801.1:0-207 GCF_000622305.1 Nannospalax galili
CCCAGGATCCTTGTCTGCGGGATCCACGTCCTCGCGGAAGTAGTGCCTGCCAACAGCCACCTCCTCGCAGGAGCCCCGCGGGTCCTAGCTGCCGGCCAAGGCCTCCCAGGATCCACGCCGGTCCCAGCCTCCGGTCACCACCTCACAGGAGCCGCCCGGGTCCCTGCCGTCAGCCACCTCCTCAGGACTCCCTTGGTTCCTGGCACT
>NW_008370802.1:0-207 GCF_000622305.1 Nannospalax galili
CTATGTTGCTTGCTGTGCTGGTCATTGATGTGGTTTTTAGGCCTTGAAGCTAGGGCTGGATCATAGATTGATATTCTCCCTTATCAGCTTGCATAGGGCTCTCCAAAGCTATGAGAACTAGCCTTCAGAGGAGGTGGCTTCCAGGTCAGATCCAGCGCCATTGCTCCAAATCCTGTGTCTGAAGTATGTCCTGTCTTCAGCAATAGG
>NW_008370803.1:0-207 GCF_000622305.1 Nannospalax galili
CCTGCCTAGTGGCCTCTATCTCTCTTAGCTTTTTATTTTTTAAAGATAGGACCTTGCTGAGCTTAGAGCTTTGATGCCTTGCAGGTGCTAGGATTCCACACCTGAGTCACCACACCTGGTAGTTCTATTTTTTTAAGTGAGAAGGAAGTCAGTAGATGTTAGAAGTGGAAGAGAATGATAAAAATTTGACATGTTTTTGGGAAATGA
>NW_008370804.1:0-207 GCF_000622305.1 Nannospalax galili
GGTTCAGTGGTTAAGAGCACTGACTGCTCTTGCAGAGGACCCAAGTTCAATCCCCAGAACGCACATGGTGATTAACAATCATCTGTAGCTCCAGTTCCAGGGAATCTGATGCCTTCTCCTGACCTCTTCCAGCATTGCACGACACAGGTGCAATTACACATACACACACATGCAAGCAATACACTCATACACATAAAAAAAAAAAAA
>NW_008370805.1:0-207 GCF_000622305.1 Nannospalax galili
TAATGATCATTATTAGTAATCCAGCTAATGATCCATGGTCTAGCAGAAGTCGTCAAATTAAAAACTCACCACTTGGGCTGGGGTACAGGTCAGTGGGAGGATGCTTGACTGTTGTGGGACAAGACTCAGGAGGCGTAAGGAAGAGGATCACAAGTTCAAGACCCGCTTGAGCTACATAATGAGCTTAAGAACAACCTGGGCTACATA
>NW_008370806.1:0-207 GCF_000622305.1 Nannospalax galili
GTGACACGACCATCTGCACATCAGAGGAGGCAGGTGACATGACCATCTGCAAGTCAAAGGGGGCTGGTGACATGACCATCTGCACATCAGTGGGAGCATGTGACACCAACATCTGCATGTCAGACCGGGCAGGTTGCACGACCATCTGTACGACAGTGTGGACAGGTGACACAACCATGTGCACGTCAGAGGGGGCAGCTGACATGA
>NW_008370807.1:0-207 GCF_000622305.1 Nannospalax galili
CCTTTGCTAGGGCAGTTTGCAAAAAAAGGGAAAAGTCCTGTAAGAATGAGAACAGCATGAGAAACTTTTAAGGTGAAAGGGTATATCAGCTTCCCCAATCTGGACTTTTCCTTACCACAGAGAAGCTACCCAAACAGGCATCCCTATGTGCAGTGAGCTTTGGAATTCCTACCTATGCACCAGGAAATGATTATGCCAGAGAAGAAC
>NW_008370808.1:0-207 GCF_000622305.1 Nannospalax galili
TGTGCGCCTGTGCTCCTGTGTGCCTGCATGCACATGAACATGTACACAGACGCATGTATACACACAAAAGAATTCTGTCCGTAAAAATACTATCTGAAGCTGGGCGTGGTGGCGCATGCCATTAGTCCCAGCACTCAGGTGGATCTCTGTGAGTTTAAGACCAGCCAGGTCTACATAGTGAGTTCCAGGACAGCTGGGGCTACAGGG
>NW_008370809.1:0-207 GCF_000622305.1 Nannospalax galili
TTCTTTTTGCAACAGATGGAGACAATTACAGAGTTCCACAAATGGTCAAACGCAGAGAATAGGTGTCTGTGAGATGTCCAGCCCTAGGGACATACCTGACTGCAACCTCTACACCTGTGACTCAGGGAACACAGCAGAACAGGGCAAAGAGAATACTAATGCATCTCTCGACTCTCACCAGCAAAGCTTCCTCAGACAACAGATGGT
>NW_008370810.1:0-207 GCF_000622305.1 Nannospalax galili
ATTAAAATAAAAGGAACTAAAAACAATTTTTCTATCACTGTGCTTTACTGTATTTCTTGACAAGGACTTTAACAAACTCGGCCTATTTATAGATCATCCCAATATCACTGATTTTTCCCGGAACTATAGACATGTACTTGAATAAACAATTCACTCTGTTTTGTCTGTTGCTACTAAGTAGAGAAACACTCCTGTGGACAAAGAGGC
>NW_008370811.1:0-207 GCF_000622305.1 Nannospalax galili
TAGAATGGAGAGGTATTCCTTTAGCAGGGTTCATCTGACCAGTTTGATCTTCTTTTTCTTTCTTCCTGCTCCTCTAGCCACATCAACGTACATGTCTACCCAGAGAAAGTATTTCCATGAATGGAAAGAAAAGAAATAATAATTTAGCTTAGTCACGATTATTGGCTAACAATCTTAGCCTTCCTCTGGACAAGGTCCTGTAAGTGT
>NW_008370812.1:0-207 GCF_000622305.1 Nannospalax galili
CTGGGAGAATGAGAGGTGGTGGGCAGGCCAGGGGATCTGGGACCTTGACTCGTTGCAGACCATCCTCACACACTCCCCAAGTAGAAAGAACTGCTTGCAGAAAGAACAGAAAGAGTCAGATACTGTGAATGTTTACCTATCTCTAAATCTCTGGTGCCTCCAAAGGGATTAACCCCAGACTGCCTCCCAAAGTTGTTGGAGGGACAG
>NW_008370813.1:0-207 GCF_000622305.1 Nannospalax galili
TCACTGCCCCCTCTGGGCACAGGTTCCCATTGCACTGGGGATGCACACTGGCATGGATCCCTGCAGTTCCCAGGGCTCAGGTTCCCATGGCACGGGATTAATGCTGTAGGGGGTCTCTTATCACGTTGCTTTCTTGCTTGATATATAGAAAAGGGGGAGATGTCGGGAGCCGCCCCGCCATTACAAGATGGCGCCGGTTTCCTGCTT
>NW_008370814.1:0-207 GCF_000622305.1 Nannospalax galili
AAAAAATAGTGTAGAGAACTTCAGTAATTTGCTCTCAGTTTAAACTACTATAACAAACTATTGACTAGGTCATTGTAGACAGTAGAAATCTATTTCTTATCTTTCTAAGGCTTAAAAGCCCATTATCAAGGTGCCAGCCAATTTCATATCTATTAAGGACTTGTTGCCTCATAGCAGATGTTCCTCATCTTCTCATTTACCCTCACA
>NW_008370815.1:0-207 GCF_000622305.1 Nannospalax galili
GTGCACAGCCAATGGTGGGATTTTTTTTAATGCACCCCGTGGCTGTTGCCGGTTGCCAGCCAGGGTCAGTCCCCCGCCAGGCTTTCACGGGGGCCCCTGACTCTCTCACACCTTAGTTCAAGGTGGGTTGGGTGGGCAGCTTTCATCTCTGACCCTGTGTGCTCTGCTCCACCCCGTCCTTCTGAAAAAGGCATCCATGGGTCCTGT
>NW_008370816.1:0-207 GCF_000622305.1 Nannospalax galili
TATTTTCTTTTACTTACTCCCACCTACAGCTGAATTTCGATCATGTGAACTCGGGCTAGTATATCAATTTAGCTTTAGAAGCATTTTCATCCTGTCTCTTCATATATGAAGAAGAACTTCGAAAGCTATAGAACCGCTGGGCCCTTTCTTAATGTTGAAAAGAATTCCATCTGTGAAGTGGTCCTAATCATGTCCAGCTAAATTCAA
>NW_008370817.1:0-207 GCF_000622305.1 Nannospalax galili
GTTAGGTCTGCTCAATGGGAGGGAACTGTTATGTGGTAAGGTCGATTTAGAATACTTTCCGTTCATGCCTTAAAAATGTAATCTCCACTGTAAGAAAGCCATTGGTGGTATCCCAAGATCCAGTGGCAGTGACAAGAATATTATAATTTAAGTTCCCAATGGCTTCATCTTTGCAGTAAACCTAATCTTCCTTTGTACTTTCCTTTT
>NW_008370818.1:0-207 GCF_000622305.1 Nannospalax galili
TGAATGCCTGTGGATATGTGCCAATGATTGGAACAGAGTTGCTTGCAGAATATTCATTTTATTCAGAGATGCTCCGTCCATACAGTCTCACTCCAGAAGTTCCTAACCAGAATCTTCACAGACGTATATAAGACAGTATAGGTGACCCCTACTGGTAAAAAAATTTAGGAAGTTCCCATGAAGGATAATGTATGACTTCAAAAACTT
>NW_008370819.1:0-207 GCF_000622305.1 Nannospalax galili
TAGTCATATCATTATTTGTTGTTGTTATTGCAGTGCTGGGGACTGAATCCTGGTCTTGCACATGCTAGACAAGCATTCACCACTGAGCTCCAGTCTTCTCACTTTTTGTTTTGAAACAAGCTCTCACTAAATTGGTAGGCTGTACCCAGGCAGGTCTTGAGCTAGCAATCCTCCTGCATCAGCCTCCTGAGAAGCTGGGATTACAGG
>NW_008370820.1:0-207 GCF_000622305.1 Nannospalax galili
CTGTTTCTATTTAGCAGAATAATAGCATTAGACTCTCCCCTATGGCCTGTGAACTGTCTAACCTCAGCTCCTAGGCCGGATATCAATGTCAGGTATGGCCTCCTGCAGAGATCCCAAGTTTGGTTCCACAAAATAGTTTTTATAGCTTAAAGTTTCTAAAAACTATACATGTTTAATAACTTAATTAGCAAAAATTGAATTTCTTAT
>NW_008370821.1:0-207 GCF_000622305.1 Nannospalax galili
CCAAAATTCTGTGTCAAGTCTTTGTGTTTTTAAGAAATATTTGCAAAATTCCAAAATTATTAAGTATAACTAAAAATGGAATAGTAATGTAAATTCCCTTGCTTCTGTTTCTCTTACAAACACTTGAAGATAGATTTTTCTTTTTTTCTTTTTTGTTTACTATGTAGCACATTCCTTGGTTGGAGTCTGAATCTGTGCTGACCAGCT
>NW_008370822.1:0-207 GCF_000622305.1 Nannospalax galili
TGCAACCATTGATATTTGAAGTTTTTATTGAAGGATTTGAGTTTTTGTTGTTATTTGTTTTCTCTGTTTTAATCCCATTTTCTTTTTCCATAGTTATACCTTCTTTTCTTTTTTGACTTTAGCCCTTTGGGAGTGGGCATTCCTTTCTGTAGCCCTTTGCATTGTTTCCAGTATTCTATGTAAGGCTGGTTAGGTGAAGATGAATTT
>NW_008370823.1:0-207 GCF_000622305.1 Nannospalax galili
ACTTGTGTCCCTTAGTGTAGAATGTCTGCTGGTATGAATGAGCAGCACTTCCTGTTGTATGTCATCTATAAGTTCGCGACAGGAGGACAGCCAAGCAGGTGAACAGCTAGGCAGACAAGTCAGGAAGGCTTGGTTTCAGCAGGTGGAGGGTTCAGCCCACTGGGGTTAGAGAGAAATTGGCTCTCACATTCCTATATCCACATCCAC
>NW_008370824.1:0-207 GCF_000622305.1 Nannospalax galili
CACTCCTCAGCAGTGCAGAAGTATCCTTCAGACTTTTAAAGCAAGTCAGGCTGCACCCCAGTAACTTCGTCTTGGACCTCTGCAAGGTCGGGCATTTAGGGCCCCACATCTCCCCCTTTTATTTTTATTTTAATGCCGGACTGACTTTATTTCACAGGTTACCCACCTCATAGACGGCTCCCTGATGGGAGATGGCTATCTCCTTCC
>NW_008370825.1:0-207 GCF_000622305.1 Nannospalax galili
TTGAGTATTGTGATATCACAATGGAATGATGAGAAGTCATATTTTAAGATTGTGATGGGACAGAGCAATATAATGGGACATGAGATGACAGTGTTGGCACATTGGCACACTTTGATGACATAATCAAGCATTGTAAGTTCACACTGGAAGATTGTCAATCATATTGTAACATAGTGATGACACCAAGGAGCACTGTGATGTAACAGT
>NW_008370826.1:0-207 GCF_000622305.1 Nannospalax galili
GATGAAGGCATTTAGAGGGCACTGAAATCCCTGGAGAAGAAAAGGATTGAAATGGCAACACCAACTCTTCCCATGCGCCATCCTCCTGTAGGTTGTATCTGTGAGCTGCCAGACAGCTCCTTACAGTGGAAAGTCAACTCAGTCACTGCCTTCACCGCCCCCTCTTGCTCTTCTCTACTGTTACTGCTGTTCCTCCTCTTCTTCCTC
>NW_008370827.1:0-207 GCF_000622305.1 Nannospalax galili
CCAGTAATTGCTTAAGGAGGTGGGAGACTGAAATTTGTATTGAATGTTAAAAGGGTATGAGGAAAGTACTTTGGGACATTGATAATGTTCTATATATTGAATGGATTGTCTTGCACATGGGTATCAATGGATTTAAGTTTAGTAAATGCACACTTTATATGTGTCCTTTGCACTGTATGTAAATCTTACATTAAAACAAATATTTTA
>NW_008370828.1:0-207 GCF_000622305.1 Nannospalax galili
CAGGCTTATGTCGGGGTGTAAGGCTCTGTACTCACCCAGATCTTCACGCACGGCCTCATCGAATATAGTTGGAGAATTTTTACACCCCTGAGGCAGTTGCGTCCAGGTCAGCTGATTCCTGCTTCCAGGTCATGCCATTCGAAGGCAACGTAAGATTGACTGCTGGGAGCTAGTGGCAGGCTGAAGAAGGTGTCATTCAGGTCCAGA
>NW_008370829.1:0-207 GCF_000622305.1 Nannospalax galili
ATATTTTTTTATTGCTTTTTTGTTATTATTGTTTGTTTCTTGAAACAAGGTCTTACTATGTAGTAATGGCTGACCTGGAACTTGGAGGTTCACCTGCCCCTATGTCCTGAGTGCTGGGAACAAAGGTATATGCCACTAAGTCCGGCTCATTTATTATTTCTTGAAGATGATTTCCTACCAGCTCTTCCTTTCAGAAAGGAAAGAAGG
>NW_008370830.1:0-207 GCF_000622305.1 Nannospalax galili
TAGACAGTAGTTGTGAAATCCAGGGGGTGGTTTCCATTTACTAATGACTTCGGGTAGCTCTGTCTGTCACTGACCCAGGCCACCAGCAAATACAAAATGAGTTGGTTCATTTGCGCTCGCTGAAGACCCTGGGTAGACTTCGGTTTTGTCCCTCTACTCTTGGTCAGCATACTCCATCGTGGCCTGTGAGCTCAGAATCATCTAGTT
>NW_008370831.1:0-207 GCF_000622305.1 Nannospalax galili
TATCAGGAGGACTTATACAACTAGTCCTAAAAAGAGAATATCATCTCCCATAAAATCACAAGTGCTCAGGGTTAGATGATGGTTTCAATAACCCTGATTCAACTAGAATTCTTCAGATGTTGAACTATTCTCTAGAGTCCCAGGCATGTCCAACCTTTAGACACTGTTAAATGGCTTTATCTTCTACAAAGTTCATGCTCAAGAACC
>NW_008370832.1:0-207 GCF_000622305.1 Nannospalax galili
GATGGAATCATTTTAAGTTCTACAGAAGCAGAGAAGTTAAGCAACATAACTGCTCATCCATCTTTGAGGCAGTCTTCACAATTTAAGACAACATAAGGGAAACCAGTTCATGATGGATTGCTTCATATGAGCCATTCGGAATACATAGATATCTCCAGCTGAGAGTCCCATGAATGTTAGAGAGTGGAAATCCATTGAGGAAGGACA
>NW_008370834.1:0-207 GCF_000622305.1 Nannospalax galili
GTGCTGCCTCATGATTATCAAATGACTTAAAATCCTATTCCCGCGTGCTCCTGAGGACTGACGAAAGGCATGGTGATTCACAGGTACGAAAATGTGACAAGACCCTCCAGGGTCCAGGTGAAGGGTGGTAGAGACTGGAGAATCAGCCCCGCGGGGAGGTCTCGGCCTCCCCCACACCTTTGTCTGAGTCCCGGCCGAGGACCACGG
>NW_008370835.1:0-207 GCF_000622305.1 Nannospalax galili
AGGAGCTAAAACTATTCATGTTTATAATTTAAATAGCTGTTTTATTTATATAAAACATCTTTTTATTAAATCGGTCTTCCTATAATATTTTCTGGTAATTATTTTTGCTTAACATTTTTTTAAAGATATTTTTATTCATGTGTTTGTGTGTGAACATGTTTGTGCAAGTGTTTACAGAAGCCAGAAGAGGGCACCAGATCCTCTGGA
>NW_008370836.1:0-207 GCF_000622305.1 Nannospalax galili
ACTTGGTGGAACATTCACATGAAGGAATACTACTAAGCAATGAAAAGAGGTTGGAGATAGATCAGTGGATGAAAGCACTTCCCACAAAGCTTTGAGAACCTGAGTTTGATCCCCAAGATCCACATGGTAGAAGGAAAGTACTGATTCCCACAGGTTGTCCTCTGACACATACACAATGTCATTTTTTAAAAAAATTTAAGAATATTA
>NW_008370837.1:0-207 GCF_000622305.1 Nannospalax galili
GTTCAGTCCCTGCACCTCCTGTCCTCACACCTCCTGACCCGTCCCTGAATCTGGTGTCACAGTTTAGGAAACATCCTGGGGTCCAGGACTTCCCTGGTCTCACAGATTTTCTTCTCACAGGTGGGGAAGGAGGGAGCTATGCTCAGGTTCCAGGTCAGTATGGGGAGAGGGAGGATCCCTGAGGCCCTTGGGGTAGAGATGGAACCT
>NW_008370838.1:0-207 GCF_000622305.1 Nannospalax galili
TTATTTCAGCAACCACGGTGAGCAGTTCATTCTTTCATAATTAAAACTGTATTAAAAGTTCTTAAATTTAATTTTTTCTTTCAACTTAAACAAAAATTTGTTGAAAATTGTATACATGCATATAAGGTGTTTTGATCATATCCATGCGCACTCCCTCCTCCACCTCCTCCCATATCACCCCATCACTGTTTTGTGACAACTTCATGA
>NW_008370839.1:0-207 GCF_000622305.1 Nannospalax galili
GTGGTATTTAAAGTTACTTGTACCTCAGCTCAGAGCACTGTTCTGATGTCACTAAGCAGGCGGGAGGGGTCAAGAGATAGGCCAAGTTAATCTTATGATCCAGAGTTCTGCCCACTACTGAGAATTTCGAAATAAAATAGATCAGGGCTTATTTTCACCATCTTCAATCTTCAGATTTGGAGGCCAGGAACCAGGGCCTGAGCAGCA
>NW_008370840.1:0-207 GCF_000622305.1 Nannospalax galili
GTTTCAAGAAATTGAGGTGGAGAAGCAGTTGAGGAAGATACCATGTTGTTGGTCTCTAGGCTCCACACATGTCCACATGAGCGAGCTTGTCCATATGTACACACTCCCACCCTCACCCCACAAGCAAAAAAGAAATGCATTTGTAAATGATAAAACAATTTGAGGCAACTAATAAAAAATGCTTTAGGATTTGGGGGTGGTTAACAA
>NW_008370841.1:0-207 GCF_000622305.1 Nannospalax galili
CAATGCTCATTGTTCCATCACAAATGGCCATTGTGTCATTACAATGATCCACTGTGTCTTCACCACACTCAATATGTAAACACGGTGCTCAGTGTCCCCTCACAATCCCCTAATGTGACATCACAATGGTACTGTGTGACATCACAGTGCTCCAACGTGACATCACAATGCTCCAGTATGCCAGTGCTATGGCCCATGTGCCATTAT
>NW_008370842.1:0-207 GCF_000622305.1 Nannospalax galili
ACTTTAACATCTTTGTTCCTTAAGCTGTAAATTAAGGGGTTCAACATGGGAACCACAATGGTATAAAAAATAGAAGAAATTTTTCCCTCATCCATTGACCCAGCTGAGGAGGGTTTGAGGTACATAAAAGAACATGATCCAAAGAACAGAGAAACGGCTATTATGTGGGAACTGCAGGTGCTGAAGGCTTTGGACCTGCCCTCAGTG
>NW_008370843.1:0-207 GCF_000622305.1 Nannospalax galili
GCAGCTTAAGGAGCTAAAAACTGCTTGTGCTCAGTATGGTCCTACTGCCCCCTTTACCCAGGCTTTGTTAGAATCCCTATCCACGGATGCACTTCTGCCTAGTGATTGGAAGCAGATGGTGAGTGCTTGCCTTTCAGGATGAGATTATCTGTTGTAGAAATCTGAGTATGTGGAACAGTGCCAGGCGACAGCGAATATCAATAGAGT
>NW_008370844.1:0-207 GCF_000622305.1 Nannospalax galili
AAAAAATACTCCATTTTGACATCACTCTCCACAGTATGCCATAACAATGGACCAATGAGTCATCACTATGCTATATGTTGCTTCAGAATGCCCCAAAGTGCCGTCACAATGCTCCACGTGACAACAAAATACTCCAGTGATTTACCACAATGCTCCAATGTGACATGAAAGTGCTCAGTGTGCCATCACAGTGCCCAAGTGTGTTAT
>NW_008370845.1:0-207 GCF_000622305.1 Nannospalax galili
ACATTCCCACTTTCCCCACCTCCCCTCTGGTAACATCTGTTTCCTACCATTCCCTTCTTTTGAGTTCTTTCTTTCCATCATTGTATCGTCCTCAATCTGTTTATTCAAAGATTTAAAGTTTTCATTGTAGAGGTCTTTAATGTCTTTTGTTAGGCTTATTCTTAATTAAAAAATATTTTACTTATTATTTTTTATTTTATGTCTATG
>NW_008370846.1:0-207 GCF_000622305.1 Nannospalax galili
ATAATTTTCCACATCCACAAGTTGCTGCACGTAGACCCAGAAAAAGTAAGCTGCTCCTTCCCCTGGTTTGTAAGTGCCATGTTCTCCCTCTGTCTCTTCATATACTCTCTCCCTCTATGCATGTCTCTGTGTCCAAATTATTCCTATTTATGAGCATGTTCTCTCACTGGTTTAGGAAGCACTGCAACTTTCAATCAATTACTATTT
>NW_008370847.1:0-207 GCF_000622305.1 Nannospalax galili
ACTGGGTATGTGGGGAACGTGTGGCAGCGGACGTGGAGGAGAGGTGGTCCTGGCGTCTCACCTGCATCATGCAAGGGGGCATTTAAGGACCTGGGACAAGACCCTAGGCTCCTGAGGCATGGCTGAAAGCTAGTGGTGATTATGGGTGTGCCACAGGAACCACCCGGTATCTGAGCCAGCAGCACAGAGCTGGGCAGCATGGAGCTG
>NW_008370848.1:0-207 GCF_000622305.1 Nannospalax galili
CTTGCCTTGACTTAAGCATTGGAGAAAGAATGCTTCCACCTTGGGAGTTTCTCTGCTCTCTGCTTCTATGTTCTGAGTTAACAGGCTATGCTTCCCTCATTAATTGTCAGTTTGGAAACATAACCAAAGAGTTCTGTTTCAGTTTATGGGCACCAAAGTTTCTCAGCACCATTAGCTTGGTTTCTATATAGAAATAATGAATTATAG
>NW_008370849.1:0-207 GCF_000622305.1 Nannospalax galili
AGAGAGAGTGGGAGTGTAGAAAGGAAGAGGGAAAGTTACTGGGAGGATTGCTGGCATTATCAAAGTGTCCTGTGAAGTGATGAGCAGAGACCAGGACTGGAACCAGTCTACCTTAGTAGTGTGACTTTCTGTAGCACATCTTAGTTTTCTTTGGATTCAGTGTTCATCAAAGCAGATAAATAGTTTTCTTAAGACAGAGCTTTTTAG
>NW_008370850.1:0-207 GCF_000622305.1 Nannospalax galili
GGCTGGGAGATGGTTCAGTGGGTAAAGCGCTTGCTGTGCAAGTGTAAGGACCTGAGTTTGGAATCCAGCACCAATGTAAAAGGTTGGGTGTGGCAGCGGGTACCTGTAGCCACAGCACTGGGGATGGGGGTAGAGACAGGTGGATCCCTGAGGCTTTCTCGTCAGCCATCCTAGTTCAAGTGGCAAGTCTAGGTAGGTTCAGTGAAG
>NW_008370851.1:0-207 GCF_000622305.1 Nannospalax galili
GGATTAATAGTTTGCAATATTTCCATATAAAATAAGTTTGAAATATTAACACTTGGTATGACCCTGGTACAGTTTTGTTCCAAGACTGAAAAACATTAGAAGAAGGAGGAGGAGGAGAAGGAGGAAGAAGAGGACGAGGAGGAGGAAAAAGAAGAAGAGGGGAAGGAAGAAGAAGAGGTAGGGCAGAGTTTCACAAGAAATGTAAGC
>NW_008370852.1:0-207 GCF_000622305.1 Nannospalax galili
CATTTGAGGAAGACCTCCAATCAATAGTACTTAAATTATTCAAAATGGTAGAAACAGAAGGAGATATCCCAAATTCCTTCTACAGAGGCAGTATCACTCTAATACCCATACCTGGTAAAGACACAACCAACAAAGAAAACTAGAGACCCATATCCTTGAAAAAATTCTCAACAAAATACTTGCAAACTGCATACAGACACACATCAA
>NW_008370853.1:0-207 GCF_000622305.1 Nannospalax galili
AAGGTATATGTCAGGATATTTTGCAAATAGTCTTTCTGAGCATTTTCACTGAACTCTTATAGTCATTAAATCAGCAAAAGCATAGACATATGTCCATCTACATCAACTCTTCACATTGCTAGGATGCAATAAAAGAGACAAAGGTGAATGTACACGAGCCTGTGCGAACTTAGGTTGAAGAGGCAAGATGGGAACCCAGCATTGTGC
>NW_008370854.1:0-207 GCF_000622305.1 Nannospalax galili
GTGAGCTGCCATGTGGGCGCCAAGAATCAAACCTGGCTCCTCTGTAAGAGCCGTCTGTGCTCTTAACTACTGAGTCATCTCCCCAGCCCCAATATATAACATCTTAATCATCTTTATCCTACCTTCCCCACTGGGAAACCTCCTGCAGCTGCCCGCCCCCCACTGGATTTCACGCGTTCTTTCATTTATGTTAGGGCCTATGTCCCT
>NW_008370855.1:0-207 GCF_000622305.1 Nannospalax galili
CCCTTGTCTTCCTCTACATTGCCCTCCCATCCTCCACTTCCTTTAAGTCTTTCTCCTACCTTACGTCCCTTTCCCCATTTATATCACTGCATTTGTTTTCTATTTCCATGAAGCTTCCCTACTTCCCCATGGTCCCATAGTGGTTTCCTGATCTCTTTAGATTTTCTATGCCTGCATATGTAAATATTCAAAGCTGGCATATACTTA
>NW_008370856.1:0-207 GCF_000622305.1 Nannospalax galili
CATATTGTGGCTCTATTGCTAACTTTTTGGAGAACTTCCGTATCGATTTCCATGCTGACTACACTAGTTTGTGCTCTTGCCAACAATTCCCCTCCCCTTATATCCATAGCATCACTTGTAATTTTTTTTTGTTTTGCTTTGTTTTGATTGGTTTGGGGGGGCGGGGCAAAGAGGTTGTTTTGGTTTTTGACAGGGTCTCCCTAGCCC
>NW_008370857.1:0-207 GCF_000622305.1 Nannospalax galili
CAACTGAGACTTTTCTGCCATTTTTTTGTGAAAAAATGACTGCTTTGATTTATCCACATCCAGGAGACTTTTAACAAGTGGTGTTTTTTTTTTGTTGTTGTTGTTGTTTTTTTTTTTGACAGCATACCAGTGGCAGTAAGTCAAGTGGCAAGGTCTTGGATTTCTTGACATCATTAGTAAATGCATAATTCATCTAGTTGGTGTTTT
>NW_008370858.1:0-207 GCF_000622305.1 Nannospalax galili
ACATATTGGAGCATTGTGATGGCATATTGGGACATAGTCAGGGAACACTGAACATTGTGGTGGCACACTGAGCACTTTTCTGTCATACTGGAGTGTTGTGATGACACATTGGGGCATTGTGATGGCACTTTGGGACACTGTAAAGGAACACTGTGTATTGTGATGATGCATTGGTGCCTTGTTATGGCACACTGAGGATTGTCATGT
>NW_008370859.1:0-207 GCF_000622305.1 Nannospalax galili
GGCGGGCAGCAGGGGAAGTCATTATGCTTGTCCCTGCCTCCTGTCACATGAGGCCTTCAGGGCTTGCGGTTGATTCATTGAGAGCAGCAAAGTGGAGCTACTGACTGCCAGCCCCTCTGCTGTATGAGAATCTTTAAAACTCTGAACTGCTGACATGAAAAAAGTTGGTCTTTAAAAAGCAAGTATTGGGGTTGGAGAGAGAGCTCA
>NW_008370860.1:0-207 GCF_000622305.1 Nannospalax galili
AACATTTTGATGCTGGGTGAGGAAGTCAAGGCAGCTGTACAATGCATCATAGTGTATGCTACTCTTTCTAGGAGAGTGATTCTCTCAGATCCATGCCCTCATCCAAACCCCCACAAATGGAGGGGAGAAATAAAGTTAAATTTTAGAGTCTCTTATATAAGTTAAGCAGTTGAGAAGGGGTAGGAAGGACTCAGCAATGGATGGAGG
>NW_008370861.1:0-207 GCF_000622305.1 Nannospalax galili
TCTGGATCCCTCCAGGAAAGATGCTGCTCTCAGGAATTTGGGAGCTGGGCTGGCCTGGGATCAGGGCCCAGGAAAGATGTTGGTCTCAGGAAGCTGGTGGCTGTGACACCCAGGGATGCAAAGGAAGGTGGCCATGGGAAGAGGCCCCGTGTGCTCCTGGGAACTACTGGGAGGAACTGGGTTGGTCTGGATGCAAAAGATCAGGAA
>NW_008370862.1:0-207 GCF_000622305.1 Nannospalax galili
AGGCTGAAAGTAATAAGTAAAGGCAAGGATCCAGCAAAACTGGAGCCTCCCGAGCATCACTCTGCAGGGTTGAAATGGTGCGGCACTTGGCAAACACTGCAGTGGTCCCTGAAACAATTAAACTTGGAGTTGCTGTGTGACTCAGCATCTAACGTCTGAATATATCCTCCAAAGAAGGCACTCATATGTGTATTTATACATCAGTGC
>NW_008370863.1:0-207 GCF_000622305.1 Nannospalax galili
AGCTGAGATTACAGGTGGGCTGCCACAACCACCCAGCCCTTAAAAATTAAAATTTTTTAATTTATTGTTTATTTGTATTATATGTGTATGACATGTGTTTTTCCTGCATCTGTGTAAGTGCACCACGTGTGTGCAATGCCTGTGGAGGCCAAAACTAGAGGGTGTCAAATCCCCTGGAACTGGAATTAAGGACAGTTGTTAGCTTCC
>NW_008370864.1:0-207 GCF_000622305.1 Nannospalax galili
AAAAATTCATATTTTATTGTTTAGTGAATAAGAAGAAAAGTGCACATATTCAGCACTGAAAAGTAATTGCAAAATATTTTTGAGCTGTAGCTGATTGAATTCACTGACGCAGATCCCATGGATAACGTGGGCAAGGGTAGCAATATGGAAACAGCTTCCTGTGAGTTGGAGCTGAGATCCCCCTCCCAAGAACTAGTTCCCCCTCTG
>NW_008370865.1:0-207 GCF_000622305.1 Nannospalax galili
AGCATCAGTTATTCAAAGAACTACCTAAATTACTTTGAAAAAGTAATTTGCAGGAGGGCCTGGAGAGATGGCTCAGCAGTTAAGAGCATTGACTGCTCTTGCAGAAAACCAGGGTTTGGTGTCTTACATCCACATGGTACCTAGCAGCCATCTGTAACTCCAGTTCAAGGGAATCCAACTCTCTCTTCTACACTTACCATAGATGCA
>NW_008370866.1:0-207 GCF_000622305.1 Nannospalax galili
GAAGGCCGGAGTATCACACAACAGTCAGAAACTACAAAAGAAATTCACATGCCAAAATCACAGAGAAAAAATATTAACATGAAAAACCAAAATAACATACCGCTACCAAATACCAGTATTCCTCTAGAGGAGCACAGTGAGAATCCCCTAGAGACGATGCAGGACATGGAACTCAAAAGAACAACGATGAATATGATAAAAGAATTC
>NW_008370867.1:0-207 GCF_000622305.1 Nannospalax galili
TCTGAGTGACAACACTGCAGAGTCTCCTCCTGGTGGCTTGTCTCTCACAGGACACCTCTCAGCACATGTCCTCTGGCTTTCCTGCTTGCTTGTGGTCTCAGAGACTGAACCCAGGACCTCCTGTGTGCTGGGTAAGCGTTGTAGCACTGAGCTACGTCTCCAGCCTGCCTTTCCTTTTCTTTTCTCCCCCAACATTTAAAGTATATT
>NW_008370868.1:0-207 GCF_000622305.1 Nannospalax galili
CGACCATGTGCACATCAGAGAGGGCAGGTGACATGACCATCTGCACATCAGGGGGGTAACTGACACGACAATCTGCAGGTCAGAGGTGTCATGAGACACGACCATGTGCACGTCAGAGGAGGCAGTTGACCCGACCATGTGCACGTCAGAGTGGGAAGGTGACACGACCATGTGTAGGTCAGAGGGGGCAGGTGACACGACCATGCG
>NW_008370869.1:0-207 GCF_000622305.1 Nannospalax galili
GCCATCACAATGTTCAGTCTGCAATCACAATGCAGCAATGTGTCATCACAACGCTCCTTTGTGTCATCATCATGTTCAATGTGCCACCAAAATGCTCCAGTATGTCTTCAAAATGCTCTATTTTGATATCACAATCCTCAGTGTGCGCAATAATGCACCAATGAGTCATCACAATGCTCAATGTTCCTTCACAATGCCCCAAAGTGC
>NW_008370870.1:0-207 GCF_000622305.1 Nannospalax galili
TAAGCAAATGGTCCTGCTAAATCAAATTTTATCTCATGTGAGGACCTGACTAAAGTTCTATAATCCCAGAGAGAGATGAGGAATGAAGGGCTGTGCCACTCAGGGAGAGGCGGTGTGACTCATGTGCATAGTTTAGCTGCTGGGGAACACAAATAAAAGAAATCAGGTCTCTAGAGAAACTTGGAAGAAGCTATCAGAAAAATCACA
>NW_008370871.1:0-207 GCF_000622305.1 Nannospalax galili
ACAGTTAGCTTTCACCCATGCCTTGTGGGCCCATGGTCTCACACCAGATTGATAAATGCCCCCTCTCGTGTCCATGCAGGTGAGACACTGGGGCCATTCTTTCCGCCCCATGCAGCATGCTGCTTCCCCTCCAAGATGGTGCAAAAAGCTCCTCCTTCCTCAGCTAACTCTCTGCAGTCAGTTCTCTATAGCAGGCCCCACCCTTTG
>NW_008370872.1:0-207 GCF_000622305.1 Nannospalax galili
AAAAAAAAGTATGTTCTTGAAGTCCCTCAAATTAAGGTGTATTGTCTGCTTGTAAGTGTGCCGCCCATGTCATGCAGTGGCCATGTAGGTCAGAAGAGGCCATAAGATTCCCTGGAAATGGAGTTATGAATGGTTGCCAATTGTCATGTGAGTGATGTGAACAGAACCCAGGTCCTCCACAAGGACAGTGCTCTTAGCCAATGTGCC
>NW_008370873.1:0-207 GCF_000622305.1 Nannospalax galili
AAAACAAAACTTTGGTGCTAGGAATGGACTCTCTCTCTAGAAGCTGTTGACCAAGGGTCTTATAGACCCTCAAACAATGCTGACCATTGCCCAGGCTCTTGGTTACCCACCAGAACTAAATGGTAAGACCCTGTTGCTGAAGACACTACACACATGAGCTATAAAACAAACAATGAAAAAGCAAGCTGGTGATGACCTCAGAACTTC
>NW_008370874.1:0-207 GCF_000622305.1 Nannospalax galili
CTCTGACCAATACCAACTTGGGGAGGAAAGGGTTTATTTGGTTTACATTCCCAGTTCACGGTTCATCAGGAAGTCCAAGGTAGGAACTCAGTGCAGGAACCTGGAGGTAGGAGCTGGAGCACAGCCCGTGGTAGAAGACTGCTTACTGGCTTGCTCCCCTGGCCCTGCTCAACCTGCTTTCTTATACCATACAGGACCACCTGCCCA
>NW_008370875.1:0-207 GCF_000622305.1 Nannospalax galili
CAATAGAGATGCATCCTTTATAAATCCTGAAGTTTTTCTCTGGGTTTGAAAATGTATAGAAATACTGCATTTTCTAACAAGAGCTACATTTCTAACCACAAGATTGCTTTAGTGAGTGAACTCGTCACTAGCTCCGTGAGTACAGGGAATCTCTCACTTCAGTATTCATAAAGACCTCATCTGTTTGAAGACTTAAGGATGTTGCAA
>NW_008370876.1:0-207 GCF_000622305.1 Nannospalax galili
CAGCATGGATGTAGTCACTCATTTCAACTGTTTTCCAAGTTCTGACCTGAATATTTAGAATGCGAATTCCTGGAGAACTTTACATAAGAGAAGAATGACGGCAAGCATGTTACAGATCCCGACGTGGTGTCTCTTCTGGTCCTGGGAGCTTCACTCTTTTCCATTCTCCCCTCATCATTTTTGATGTATTCTCTCTCATAGATACAT
>NW_008370877.1:0-207 GCF_000622305.1 Nannospalax galili
CAAAACAAAACAAAACAAAACAAAACAAAACCTAACAAACAAAACTTAGTGTGGCCATGTGCCACACCTGTCACCTCACCATTGTAGGGCAGAGACAAGAGGATTCCTGGGGCTTGCTGGCTGCCAGCCTAGTTCCAGGTACAATAAGAGACCCTGTCTAGAGGAAGAGTGGTAGAGCAGGACACTTGTGCCCATGCGCCACCCCCC
>NW_008370878.1:0-207 GCF_000622305.1 Nannospalax galili
AAGTTTTCATTAAAAATTGCCTTCTAGCACATGAGTAGATTTCATATTATTAAAATTGTAATTAAAATTCCTGTTCTAGAGTTTTAAATGTCCTATTTGCTTAAATTCCTTTTCAGAATGATTTGAGAAGTAAAACCAAGACATGCATGCATGATAAGATGAAATAAGAACCAAGAAGTTGAGCAGGAAGCATTTTCCCTTTTCCCA
>NW_008370879.1:0-207 GCF_000622305.1 Nannospalax galili
CACCTCTTTCATAGCCCCTGAAAATCCCACTGCTCTGAATGCCTTTTTGTTGTTTTTATGAGGGAGCCATAGGTGGTGGTCTTCCTAAATCAGGAGGCTAATGTTCATTATGATATTTAGCAGCTTCCTCACCTAAATCTATGTGATCTTCAGGGAGTAATTCATCATCATTATGATCTCCATCAGAAAAATTGTCAACTACATTGA
>NW_008370880.1:0-207 GCF_000622305.1 Nannospalax galili
GCTGGCAGACTGAGCACTGTGTGGAAACATTGGGTGATTGTGATGGCACATGGTGCATGGTGATGTCATATTCGAGCATTGTTTAGACAGACTGGAGCATTGTGCTGACACATGAAACATTGTAATAGCACATTGGAGTATTGTGATGTCAAATTTGGGTATTGATATGGCACATTGAGCAAGAATATGACAAATAGGAGCACTGTG
>NW_008370881.1:0-207 GCF_000622305.1 Nannospalax galili
AACAACAGCAAAAAAAGAGAATGGTGACTGTAGTGGGGACGTTAAAAGGAATACTGAAGAGATTTCCGTCTATGGATTGTTTATTGAACCACAAACCCACCTCAGAGGTGAAGGCCCCCAACCAATGAGCTTTTGTTTTTAGTCCAAATCAGTGCACGTTTTGGTCAGAGACAAGGGGAAAATGGGCGGAGACTCTTGAGCGCCCCC
>NW_008370882.1:0-207 GCF_000622305.1 Nannospalax galili
ATACACAGGTATACTTGTGTTGAACATAGACTTGGTCAGCTGTCTGGATGGAATCCAACTACCCTGGAGTGTTGAGAAAGTGGAGACAGCAAGCAAAAGAGCAAGGTGGGTTTGAGTGAGTGTGGCAGATCCAAAGTGAGAGGTTCAACTAAAAAGGAAAGGAAGATCTAGAAATGGCTTTGATGTGTTCTGTTTCACTAGAAACAA
>NW_008370883.1:0-207 GCF_000622305.1 Nannospalax galili
AAGCTTCATTAAAACAGTGTCTTTCAAGTATATCACATATTTTGTCACATCCCCCAATGTCCCCATTTCCCTTTCTTTCTCCTATTATCCTTCCCTCTTCTAGTCTCTCTTCTAATTTCATCTCCCTATGTGCATGTCCAAGTCTGTCTCTTTCTTTGTCTCTATCTCTCTCACACACATTTTTACCTGAAAAATAAACTAGAAACC
>NW_008370884.1:0-207 GCF_000622305.1 Nannospalax galili
TTCAGTTTGACTCTAAGATGGTAATGAACCTAAATATACATGTGTGTCACTATATTTCAAACAAAATTATTAAACTAAATATGTATAAGAAGAGCACAAAGTTAGATTTATTCTCTCACTTTCACTACTCTGCTTCTCTTTGAAAGGTGATTTTCAATATTAATATATTTAAAGATCTGAATTTGAATGATCTATGTTCCTTTCAAT
>NW_008370885.1:0-207 GCF_000622305.1 Nannospalax galili
CCGTCTTCTCTGTCCTTCTGTCCTCTGTACTCACTTAAACACACACCGTCTGCTCTGTCCTTCTGTACTCTGTACTCACTTACACACACACCGAATTTATCCTTCTGTCCTCTGTACTCACTTGTACACACACACCATCTTCTCTGTGGTTCTGTACTCTGTACTCACTTACACACACACCGTCTCTATCCTTCTGTCCTCTGTACT
>NW_008370886.1:0-207 GCF_000622305.1 Nannospalax galili
TTAAGTCATATTGCAACATTTTGATGGCATATTTTAGAAATATAGTGACCCATTGGGCGATTATTTTGCACACTGGAACGTTGTGATGTCACAGTGGAGCTTTGTGATGTCACATTGTAATTTGTGAATTCATATTGTAACATTGTGATTTCACATTTAAGCAATATAATAACATGTGGGGCGAAAGTGTTGGCGCATTGGAGAATC
>NW_008370887.1:0-207 GCF_000622305.1 Nannospalax galili
CTACATGATTTGTCATAAGAGAAGTAGAGAAAGAAGTGATAGATGATAGATGTTGAGGGTACAATAGCAGTTTTCAGTGAATGGGGAGGATGTGTGGTAAATAACAGATACAGTGTCATGGCTTCATGGCTTGACTAAATTCTTCTGTTCTATGCCACAACAAGGTAAATAAAATAATCCAAATTGCATTTTGTATATTAAAATTGT
>NW_008370888.1:0-207 GCF_000622305.1 Nannospalax galili
ACACACACACACACACGGAATCTGCATTCATGGAGAATTTTTCCTCCCCATACTGGGGAGGAAAATTAGGGAAAATGGACAAGTCACTTAAGCAAATCTTAGTGCTTGTTTTTGTGCAAAAGGAAAAAAAGATCATTTTTCTCATATCAGTCTTTATTGTTTTAAGCAAATTGTGAAACTGATGTGTATTCAGCAGCCCAGAGGTAT
>NW_008370889.1:0-207 GCF_000622305.1 Nannospalax galili
AGCCCATTTAACTCCAACAAAGTGTTCTTAATAGTTGTTCAGTGTTGCCTCCTGTGAAAGGCAGTGGATTACATTTCTGTCTCTTCATTTAGTGCTGCTCAACCCCGGCTGTATAGTCTTGGGAAAAGCACCAAACACTGGGCCTCACTGTCAGAAATTCTTATTAGATCCATCAGTGATGAACCTAGGCATGGTCCTGACAATTAA
>NW_008370890.1:0-207 GCF_000622305.1 Nannospalax galili
CCCCAGTCCATTATTTGTACAATGGGAGGCTTTATTTAGAGATGAAAGCCTAATGCAGGTTAAAAGAAATGAGACACATAATCAACAGCTGAGACCACAACAAGGGCAAGATCCATCACATGGATTCATAGATTGGAATTATGACCAGCTTTTCGACCAGGGCAATTTTTCCACAGGAATCCAGCAGGCTGTGATTCCTGCTGGCTG
>NW_008370891.1:0-207 GCF_000622305.1 Nannospalax galili
CAAGATGATGGGTTCAGTATTCAGTGCTTTTCTCTGAGGTCTCTGATCAATAAAGAATTAGATTAAAGGGTACATTTAAAAATATTTTATTTTTATTTTATGTGTATGCTTGTTTTGCCTGCATGTACGTAAGTGCAGTTGTGTTGTGCAATGCCCACTATTGGATCCCCTGGAACTGGAGTTATGGACAGTTGTTAGCTGCCATGT
>NW_008370892.1:0-207 GCF_000622305.1 Nannospalax galili
CAGTCTCCAGGGGTTTATCTCCCCAAGCTTCGTCCTCCCAGAAATTAGGAGTAACAGAGCCTGTCTTGTTTTCTCTCTCATCCTAACTGATCACCAGCAGGGGTCTGCTGGATGAGAACATTTGTGGGCAACTCTTAGAAGTGTACTGTGGCCTACAGGCAAACAGGTCTCCCACCCAACCTGGATCTTTATCATCTTCTTGTTGAA
>NW_008370893.1:0-207 GCF_000622305.1 Nannospalax galili
GTGAGTTTCAGGACAGCTGAGGCTAAAGGGAGACCCTGTCTCAAAAAAAAAACCAAAAACAAAACAACAACAACAAAAAAAACCTCACACAAGAGACTGGGACGCCTCTGTGGGCATAAAACTCCTTCAGAACCTCCAACAAGGCAGCGCTGACTGTGATCCATAAGCAAAGTTCACCAGCGAGCAACAGAAAACAGGTGTCAGCCA
>NW_008370894.1:0-207 GCF_000622305.1 Nannospalax galili
TTCCAAAGACATGTGAACAGTTCTGCAATTCCTTCCATGCTCCCTTTCCCCAGGCTTCCCTGTTCCATCTATTTTCAAGTAAAACCCAAAATATGGGAAAGAATCTTGGTGAGACAGGAGAATGGATAAAGACTATCATGAGTTTGGGGAGGGAAGTTTGTTACCTTTATTTCTCTGCTGTGGATGTTGGGTAGACATCTTCAAAGG
>NW_008370895.1:0-207 GCF_000622305.1 Nannospalax galili
CATGCCAAAAGTAATAGGTATGGGGGGCTGGGTGTTTTGATTGCTTTCTCCCTGAATGCGGCATTCTTCATTAAAATAGGCCAGCCATTTAAGGAAAACAGGACCAGGAGCACTGCTTTGGCTAATTCTTTCCAGTCCCATGGCATGCATGCCTTGTGGGCCAGCCCCTCCAGAATAGCCTCCACCCAGGGAGAGTTGGGACCATCT
>NW_008370896.1:0-207 GCF_000622305.1 Nannospalax galili
AGGCTGAAATAAAGAACGAAGTGAAACATTCAGTAAGCCAATCAGAAATGACAGAAGAAAGCCTTACCAACAGGATGAACGAAATGGAAAACAGAGTATCAAGACCAGAAGATAAAATGGATGAATTGGACCACTCAAGCAAATATTATGAAAAAATTTTAAAAACACAAGAATGGAATATGCAAGAATTATGTGACACCATAAAAA
>NW_008370897.1:0-207 GCF_000622305.1 Nannospalax galili
CTCTGCAAGAGCAGCCAGTGATCTTAACCACTGAGCCATCTCTCCAGTCCCAATAAATCCTTTAAAATAAAAGGAGTTTCTAAGTGTCTGTTGTAATGAGACTTAGATCTCCAATAAATTTTGTTAATTTAAATTGCTGGTGAGAGAAAATAATCTCCATGACTATAACATGTTTTGCCTATGTTTCAGACATAAATTCCTGTATTT
>NW_008370898.1:0-207 GCF_000622305.1 Nannospalax galili
CTCAATTTTCAATGTATTCTATAAATTTAGACTTGAACATAGTTGCTACAATTTCCTGGGCCTTGTTCCTTTTCCTATGAGAAGAGAATTAGTACAACCCATATCTCAAATTGCTATGGTGTATATTAAACACTTTAGAAGGACACTTGACACATTTATCAATTGATAATGCTCTCTATATCCCACATCCTCCAAGTCTCATAGCTA
>NW_008370899.1:0-207 GCF_000622305.1 Nannospalax galili
AATGTGTCATCATAATGCTCAAATGTGACATCCCAATGCTAAGTGTGCCATTACAGTGCATCAATGTGACATGACAATGCCCCAATGTACCACAACAATGTTCAACAGGCCATCACAATGCAGCAATATGGAATCGAAATGTTTCAGTGTGCACTAAAATCCCAACTGTGCCATCTCAGTGCCCCAATATGCCATCACAATGCTCAA
>NW_008370900.1:0-207 GCF_000622305.1 Nannospalax galili
AAATCTGCCTGATGACTTTATAGACTTACACAGGTGCCAAGGATGCAACTGCAACTGATTATGAGTAGTAATAATCAGATACATACAGTTTAGAGATGCAAGCGCCAACACTCAGTGCTTCTAATCATGTAGTTATTAAAAATTAAAAAAATATAGTGATTAAAAAATTATAATTCTTCAAAGCATAAAAATTTGCTCCTTAATAAT
>NW_008370901.1:0-207 GCF_000622305.1 Nannospalax galili
AGTGCTCAGTGAATACATATGCATCTCTACACAAAGCCCACAGCCCCAAGAGGAACATAGAAATTTGGGATTCATTATAAAATTTTCTGTTTTCTGTAGCACAATTGTTAAACTGGTGAACTACACACTGAATTAGGCCAGTACTGTAAACTTTGTAGACAATCTGCACTTAGTACTTTGGTAATTAGAATTTTGATTTATTAGCAT
>NW_008370902.1:0-207 GCF_000622305.1 Nannospalax galili
CATGTGTGACTTCAGTAACCTACCAAGTCCCCCTGGAGCATGGGAGCCTGGATGTGGGAGCCTGGGCTGTGGGAGGTGATACCTGGCTTCAAATCCAGGCTTTAGTTCTTACTAGTTATCTGGCTTTGGAAAGAGGTCAGACTTTTCTAACCCTCGGTTTCCATATCTGTCAAAAGGAAATAATGGGAGATGTCCAATACTAGGTGA
>NW_008370903.1:0-207 GCF_000622305.1 Nannospalax galili
GTCTAGCTTAGGGAGACTAGTTGGAGACAAGGGAGAAACTGAGCACCTCAGGATCCTGCATGGGAGGGGTCTTAGACTCCAAGATGAGCAGAAGCTGGGCATGGTAATACAGGCCTGTAATTCTTCCACTCTGGAGGCTCAGGTAGGAAGACTGGAAATTCAAGGCAAGTATAGGCTACATAAGTGAGACCCTGTCTTAAAAAAAAA
>NW_008370904.1:0-207 GCF_000622305.1 Nannospalax galili
CCAGATAATATTATGTGTTTTCCTCTATTGCCTCCACTTAACCTTGACCTGAAGGAATGGAGTTATGGCTGCTTCTGCCATGACAGCAGGAAGGAAATGAGAGCAGATAGACTTACGCCATCCTCACACATAACTATACAGAGATGGCTCTCGCATGACAGAAGGGGAAGAGAGAAAGAGAGCAAGCGACAAAGAAACAGAGAGGCA
>NW_008370905.1:0-207 GCF_000622305.1 Nannospalax galili
GAATAGATTAATCGATTTGTTATTTAATCTGGAATAATGAACAAATATACTTTTTTATTAGTCCTTTCATAACTCATGTTTGTTGATTTAGTTAAGGAAGAAAGTTCAGTTTGTGTGTTTGTCATTTAGAGAAAGACAAAATAAAAAGGTATTTTGTAGTCTCTTGATATATTTCAAGGATCAGCAAAGTGAAATAAGTTAAATATT
>NW_008370906.1:0-207 GCF_000622305.1 Nannospalax galili
CCCATGTGGTGAATGACAGTGCCATAACGGGACTTATTGGCACCTGAGAAGGCTAACGTGGCTAAAGGTCGGGGGGGTTTGCAGGGGGAAGTGTGTGGCCGAGTGGTGATTCCAAACAGGCCAGGCTGGCCAGTCACTTATCTGGGGGTGTGTGGCTATCCAACTCCCCTGTAAACCCAGACATCATTAGTTGGAAAGCCAGAGAGT
>NW_008370907.1:0-207 GCF_000622305.1 Nannospalax galili
TTGGGAGGAGAAGGTTCACTATAGGATTCCATTTAGAATCCAACACTCTGAGGTCTCTTATTCTCTGAATGATGACCAGTTGTGGGTCCCTGGTAATCTACATCTGCTGCAAGCAGAAGCTTCCCTGGTTGCAGCTGCCAAAGGCAAAAATCTGGAAAAATAACAATAACTCATTAGTAGTCGGTTTAGTTGTTTGTTTACTCATCA
>NW_008370908.1:0-207 GCF_000622305.1 Nannospalax galili
GACTTCAGCTCAACAAAGGAAAGCTTGAGTTTCATACCAGAATCACAAACAGCAAAAGAAATCCACATGTAAAAAGTGCAATGGAAAAATAATAACAGGGAAAACCAAAACATTATGTTCCCACCAAACTCCACCATTCCTATAGAAGAGTTCTATAAGGAGAGCCCCCTAGAGATAACCCAGGACACAGAATTTAAAAGAACAATC
>NW_008370909.1:0-207 GCF_000622305.1 Nannospalax galili
ATTAGATAAATGTGTGTATGCCAAATGGAGTATTTTCTCCATAATAGAAGATAAACATGAGCTTGTTTTGTGAATGGATGTGTATGCAAACCTGGCCTGAGCTGGAGTAGTCACTGAAACAACTTGATTCCGGAATGTCCTATCACTTGGGGGCATTTTGGCTTCCCCTTCACAATGGGAACTGATAACAGGAAAATTAGAGCTCAG
>NW_008370910.1:0-207 GCF_000622305.1 Nannospalax galili
CAATATGATGTCCCAATATTCCATTTTGCCCTCACAATGCTCTTTGTGCCAACACAAATCACCATTGTTTCATTACAAATATCCACTGTGTTGGCACCATGCTCAGTATGCAAACATGGTCCTCAATGTCCCCTCACAAATCCACAATGTGACATAATAATGCTCCAATGGGTCATCACAATGCTTCCATGTGACATCACAATGCTC
>NW_008370911.1:0-207 GCF_000622305.1 Nannospalax galili
AAAAAAAAAAAAAAGATTACCTTAGTTATCACTATACATTATCCTTGGAAAAATAACAAGAAAATGGATGTAATATGCTCTGATCAAAGACTTCTAATAATGTGAAGGAGGTTGCATGTTCACCACAGAGCGTGAGTCACGTACAATGTGTTCTTCACACGTCATGATGTACATGGAAAATTCATAGTGCGTTTCACAAAAAAAAAA
>NW_008370912.1:0-207 GCF_000622305.1 Nannospalax galili
CCACTAGACTTGATTCAACATTGATTTTATTTTTTAATATATTTTAATTGAGTTTTTGTGTATTCCATACACCTTATCATAGTCCTTTTTATATCCCCCTTCCCTATAGGCACGCTCCTATACCCCCTCCCCAGATTTCTTTATTTGGTTATTTATATTAAGACCTACCACAAAAGAGAGCGATGAACCCAGGGCTCAAGGACCATT
>NW_008370913.1:0-207 GCF_000622305.1 Nannospalax galili
TAAGTCTATTAAAACCTTGTGACGTGGAGCCAGAGAGATGGTTCAGCAGTTAAGAGCACTGGATGCTCTTGCAGAGAAGTGGGGTTCAATTCCCAGCACCCACATCAATTTCCAAAAGATCTGATACCCTCTTCTGGCCTCCTCAGGCATTGTCTGCATGTGGTACACTTACATACATGCAGGCAAAACACTCATACACATAAAACA
>NW_008370914.1:0-207 GCF_000622305.1 Nannospalax galili
GGGCAAGTTCTTTTACCACTTTGAAACATTTTCTTCTTTTGGAAAACAGGGATAATGACTCAATGTGCTAAATAAGTTAAAAGAGATAGCAATTGCCACATATCTGGGTGGGCCCTGGTAAACAGTAGATGCACAGAATTTGTCAGTTCCTTTCCTGGGGCCTGGTATATAGTAGATGCATAGAGCTGATCAGTCCTCTTCCTGGGC
>NW_008370915.1:0-207 GCF_000622305.1 Nannospalax galili
CTATTTGGCTGAACCAACATTTACTTCTAGAGATTGTGAAAGTTCAGACTCCTATTGTGATAGACTCAGTATGACAAGTGTAGTCGACACCCTTGTGTCACCAGTTACTAAGGATGCTAAGAATTTAGCCAGGAGTTTAGTTGGTCCATTAATATTTTTTAAGTGTCTAATATCTGCTAAATTTGAGTCATTGGTGTCTACTACATG
>NW_008370916.1:0-207 GCF_000622305.1 Nannospalax galili
GGTGTTTTGGTGCTAACAAGAAATGGGCCTGTACCCAGGCTAGGAGGAGAGATGCAGCAGGAGTGCTGGGAGAGTAAAAGAGGCTGGGGAAATCAAGGCATGATGGGCACACTGTATTTACCCAAAGAAGGTGCTGGTACCAGGACACTGGAGGCTGTATAGCCCAGGAAGCAAAACCAGAGTTAGTTTCTTTTAATAGTGTGTGTG
>NW_008370917.1:0-207 GCF_000622305.1 Nannospalax galili
AAGTCACATTGCTCAACTCAGTAAATAGGACTAGGCCTTTAACCTGAGTTAGAGAACAGTGATAAAGAATTAGAGCTTCTGGAGCTGTCAAGATGGCTCAGCAGTTGGAAACACTGGCTGTTTCTTGCAGAGGATCGAGTTCAAAACCCAGCACCCACATGGCAGCAAACAACTGCCCACAACTCCAGTTCCAGGGGAATCTGACAG
>NW_008370918.1:0-207 GCF_000622305.1 Nannospalax galili
TATATTTGGCCCTCCCTAGGATAAAGTATTTTCCAACTTTATTTTGAGGCTGATGAAAATGAAGACAGGACAGAGCAGCAAGAATGTGACAATGGGTTAAGCAAAGCAAAGGGGAACAAGGAAAGGAAGAAAACATTTAAATCACAAGCAAGCTCACTTCATGGGTTTCCAAGGATGTGATTGGTAGCAGAGAAAAACAATTACAGA
>NW_008370919.1:0-207 GCF_000622305.1 Nannospalax galili
ATAGCCTTTTTGGGACCTATAGAGTTAAAATAACTTAGAAGCCCTATGGCCTACTACAAACAAGCAAGGAATATTATCAGATAGTTAAAAAAAGTAACAACCTGGCACAGCTGGTGTTGGAAGTGCTTAATGAGGTGCTTAATGAGTCAAGGCCAGCCTGACTTGGGACTACAAAGCAGAGCAGAATCTTAAGTGTGTGAGAAAGGC
>NW_008370920.1:0-207 GCF_000622305.1 Nannospalax galili
TATCTAATCCATTCACCCCAAGTGCAAGGTCAGAGGCAGAGCAGTGGTCAATGCTGCAGAGGTGCTACAGCAACCTTCACATCAGCATGGGGCAGGGGCAGAGAAGGGTGCACTTTCTTAAAGGGAGGGACAGTTGTCTAAATAAATCCCCAGTTAAGAGAAATCAAAGGCCAGAGAAGAGAAGGGTGCCTTCCCTACAGATACACA
>NW_008370921.1:0-207 GCF_000622305.1 Nannospalax galili
CTGCAGGGGCCACTAAAGAGAAAAGCTTCTAAAGTGGAAGAAGCAGGCTGGAGTCCATCCCAAACTTGCAGTCAAACATGGCAGTGTCCTTCACCTGGTGTTGACTTTAGAGGCATGAAAGATGCAAGAGTGAAGGGTCATCAGCTCTTCCTCTGAGGTTTCAGAGAGCCACTGAGGCCAGGCAGCATGCAGCAGGGGTTCCTCTGC
>NW_008370922.1:0-207 GCF_000622305.1 Nannospalax galili
TGTGATGGCACATTGAGCATGGTTATGACATATTGGAGCATTGTGATGACAAATTGCTGCATTGTGATGGCACGCTGAGCATTGTAGTGTCAAAATGAACTATTATGAAAACACATTGATGCATTGTGATGGAACATGTGGGCATTGTGAGGGCCCATTGAACATTGTGATTGCACTATGAGTATTGTTATGACACATTGGGTATTG
>NW_008370923.1:0-207 GCF_000622305.1 Nannospalax galili
AGTCTAGTCAGCCTGTCTAGTCCAACACTGCACTCCATAGCAAGAGATGAAGAGTGTGCCAATAATTTAATTTCCCAAGTCAATATCCCAGATTGACACTTGCTAGCACTCTAAGAACATAAGAGAAAATAACATCAGGAATAAAATAAAATTACCCCCAAAGAAGTTAATTCATTTGTTTGAATTCTTCTATTGAAATCTTTATCC
>NW_008370924.1:0-207 GCF_000622305.1 Nannospalax galili
TTCTCCTCTTAGGTCCACAAAAGGTGGCTCAGGTTCCTCCCTTTCTGAGCCTCCTGGTCCGAGTTCTCCAGGCAGCGCTCCCCCTTCAGCTGCTCCTGCTGCTCCTGATTGGGCTGGCCTTCCTCGTACTGATGTCAGAGGAAGACTACAGCTGCACCCTCTCCAACAACTTCGCCCGATCATTCCACCCCATGCTCAGATACACAA
>NW_008370925.1:0-207 GCF_000622305.1 Nannospalax galili
GTTCTGATCTGTTTTTCAATATGATAGCACTTCGCTCCCCATGCTGGGTCCTCATGATTTAATATTTTGTGTTTCTTTTTAACAATCGTCATACTCAATGGCACCTCTCTGTCCATAACCCTAAATAACACTTTAGGAACCCTTAGCATCTGCTTGCGTACATTTGCCTCCTGCGCTGTTCTGGGGAGACCCGGCTGGTCGTGGAGC
>NW_008370926.1:0-208 GCF_000622305.1 Nannospalax galili
AAGCTATAATTATATCAAATTTGGATTTACAGTAATTTAAAATGTGGTTATGATAAATTCTAAAATTTCAATATTATAATCGTAGAATCTAAAACTTAGGTGGAAAATCAGGTATGGTGATGCATGCATATAATCCCAGCACTAGGGAGGAAGAAGCAGAAGGATCCAAAATTCATAGTCGTCAACTATATAGTAAGTTCAAGGCCAG
>NW_008370927.1:0-207 GCF_000622305.1 Nannospalax galili
GTCATATCATAACATTGTGATGGCACATGGAGCAATATATTAGCACATGGGCCTAGTGTTGGCACATTGGAGCATTGTGATGTCACATTGATGCACTTTGCTGACACATTGGAGCCTTGAGATGTAACATTGGGGGATTGTAAGGGGACATTGAGAACCGTGTTTGCATACTGAGCATGGTGACGACACAATGGATCATTGTAATGA
>NW_008370928.1:0-208 GCF_000622305.1 Nannospalax galili
GAGAAAGAGGAGGAAGAAAGATTGAAAGTGGTGTCAGCTACAAGGAAACAGTGTTTTCCAGACAACAAGGCAGTTGCACATGTGCATTCACAGCAATTATGACAGTATCAAAAGACCTGCTCAAGCACAAGCCAGACAAAAACCCAACGTAGAGTGGGGGAAGAGGGCATGGAGTCCCATTCCTATCCAAGTTACTGCTGGCATATGA
>NW_008370929.1:0-207 GCF_000622305.1 Nannospalax galili
CTGGAGCTGGAGAGATGGCTCAGCAGTTAAGAGCACTGGCTGTTTTTCCACGGGACCCAGGTTCGATTCCCAGCACCTACAGCTAACAATGAGCTGTAACTCCAGTTCCTTGCATGGCATGGGTATGCTTACATACATGCAGGCAATACACTCAACATACATAAAATAAAAATAAAAAAATTATAAATCTCCAACTCTATATATTTA
>NW_008370930.1:0-208 GCF_000622305.1 Nannospalax galili
TTCCAAAAGGAAAGAAGGGCTCATTTTTGGAGAAAAAAACTAATAATGTGATTCCAATTGTTCTTTTTCTAAAAAACCCAGTTAAGGCTTTGTTGATTAGTAAACTTTCAGTATGGATGTCAAAATTGAACATAAATCATCTAGAAAATAGTGAAACCCTGTTTGAAGGAATTCAGTCCCTAAAGACATGGCTCAGTGGGCAAGAGGA
>NW_008370931.1:0-208 GCF_000622305.1 Nannospalax galili
TATCACTGCATTCTAGCTTACCTCCCTTGAAAGTCCCACTTGCTGTTATGGACCCTTGCTAATTTCCTGACCTCTATGCTATATGCAGTGGCGTGCCAGGACCTCCTTCACACAGGGACTCCCTCTTTCACTTGCTTCCTGGCTTCAGCAGTTCTGTGAAACCATTGAAGAAGAATTGCTGACCCTCTCGCTCTTGCATCTTTTATGC
>NW_008370932.1:0-208 GCF_000622305.1 Nannospalax galili
GGTCACAACCACCTCGAGAGTCATTTGGGCTGAGCCACTGCTCGGTACATTGGCCCCAAAACCTGAGCTGATCACGCTTTCCAAAGCCCTAAAGCTGTGTAAAGAAAAGAGACTCAACATCTACACAGATAGCAGATATGCTTTTGCTGCCCATATTCATGGAGCCATCTATCAAGAGAGGGGCCTCCTTACTGCAGAGGGAAAGACT
>NW_008370933.1:0-208 GCF_000622305.1 Nannospalax galili
GATTCCTGTAGATCAATAGGAGATAAGAATGAATTAAAACAGATATCTAGTTCCTATGACTCTCTTAAGGGACAAAGTACACAAAAGAGACTAGATATTTTTTTTAAAAAAAAAGAAAATTAGATTGACTCAAACACACCTACATTTGTATCATTGTTAATTAATTGTAAGACTGATCAGGAAGAAAGGAGATGAGTAAGATTTCTTA
>NW_008370934.1:0-208 GCF_000622305.1 Nannospalax galili
CTCAATATGCCACCACAATGCTGAATGCACAAATGTGCCATCACTATGCTCCAATGTGTTTTCAAAATGCTCCACTGTGACACCATAATGCTCAGTGTACCATCACAATGCAGCAATCTGTCATCACAATCCTCCAATATGTCATAACCATGCACAATGTGCCATCACAATGCCCCAATGTGACATTACAATGCTCCAATGTGCTATT
>NW_008370935.1:0-207 GCF_000622305.1 Nannospalax galili
TTTTTTTTTTTTTTTTGAGGCAGGGTCTCATTTTGTAGTCAGGATGACCTAGAATACACAGTCCTCCTGCCCCAACCTCTTGGGATGACAGGTGTGTGCATTGTCATCTGGTTGGATTTGTGGCTTCCAAGTGAGAACATAAAACTCCACACTCATGCAGGGTGTGGTGGCACATGCCTTTAATCCCAGCACTTGGGAGGCAGAGGC
>NW_008370936.1:0-208 GCF_000622305.1 Nannospalax galili
TGAGAACTTAGTGTGGATTTCAGATCTGAACTAAGGGACCAGGCAAGAAGGTTGATTGCTAAGAGAGAGCATTAAAATTTATAGGTGTGTTGCACTAGAATTAGGTTTGCTCCAACACAACTCCTGAGATTTTAGGAATAGATTAACATGTAGTTGCGCTACTCTAGAAATGTTCCAGGAAAACTAGCCACCTGGGTCAGAAAGGTAA
>NW_008370937.1:0-208 GCF_000622305.1 Nannospalax galili
AGGAGGCTTACGGAGTCAAAGGGTATTAACATTTTTTAAAGCTCTCGACAACATATGGCCCACTTGCTTTACAAAAATCCCACGCCTGTGCTCCTGCCATATTTCAGCACTGCCCTGGCGTCCACTCAAGACTGATCTAGGCACGAGCCAGGCCCACGCTGGGCTTTTTCCAACAGGTGTGTTGCTAAGGTGCAAGAGGGGCCTGCCT
>NW_008370938.1:0-208 GCF_000622305.1 Nannospalax galili
GATAAGGCTGTGAAAAAGATTAAAAGCCTGAAATTTGGGGTTCTGAGATCACAGTGAATACAGCGATGTGGGTTGCACCGGGTAAAGTTAAGGTCTAGCATCTCCACAGCATCTCCTCTCATGGGACCTCGGAGTGCAGGACACATGATAGGAATCGTCTCAGGACAGATGTACAAACATTTCTACACTCATATAAGGTCCAAGTCAG
>NW_008370939.1:0-208 GCF_000622305.1 Nannospalax galili
TCCTAGGCTGCATCTGCACTCCTTCACACCCTCACTCCAGTTGTGAGGATCTTCCTGGCCTTTAAAATGCATGAGCTCAGAATGTAGATTTTGTTCTTCACTCTGTATGCCTCACATCTAACCCAGTGCTTCATGTTCAAGTCGGAATTGAAATTGCGTTCGGGCTTGAATTGAAATGAACCATCAGATATAGCACTACTCACCTCTT
>NW_008370940.1:0-208 GCF_000622305.1 Nannospalax galili
TAGGTCCATCTGCTGGAGCACGGTCATTTTATTTACTTTGGATGTCTGTATGTACATGCCCATGAGCTCTAGTGGTCAGGGAAATATTTCCGGAGTTGGTTCTCTCCTTACACGTGTAGGTATTCAGGGATGATTTCAGGTCATAAGGGTTGGTAGTAAGGACTTTCACCCACTGAGCCATCTTGCTCACCTCAAACACAGATCTTCA
>NW_008370941.1:0-208 GCF_000622305.1 Nannospalax galili
GACCCTATTATTGATGACACTACACACCTTGCTTGCATGACACAGAGCAATCAGGCTGGAACTGAACTGGAAGCTTTCTCTCTGCTGGCTACCGCTCATAGTCCCATAAGGTACTATGCAGGCTGCTGGAGGGAGAAAAGGCATCAACAGTCTTACTTACCTGTGACTATGAACCACAAGACCAACCTGCCAGACAAGATGTTGCCTT
>NW_008370942.1:0-208 GCF_000622305.1 Nannospalax galili
TAGAGTGCACAGACTCCTATATGGATCCTCACCCACCCACGGCTCAGGAACTGTTGCAGAAGAGGAGGCGAAAAGATTGTAAGAGGTGGGGCTGGTTCATGAACGAATGAGGTGAAGGTCTCCAAGCCACTGGAAGCTTGCTCTTCTGCTCCTGCAGCAGCTGTGGTGTCCAACACAGGACTCATATCAGCTCAATCAAACACGGCCC
>NW_008370943.1:0-207 GCF_000622305.1 Nannospalax galili
ATGGCATATTGGAGCATTGTGATGTCACATTAGATCATTGTGAAATCACATTGTAACATTGTGTTGGCACATTGGAGCAATATAATGTCACATGGAGTGAGAGTGTTGGCACATTGGATCATTGTGACATCACATTGGAGCATAGTGATTTCACACTGGAATATTTTGAAGTCATATTGTAACATTGTGATTGTACATTGGAGTAAT
>NW_008370944.1:0-207 GCF_000622305.1 Nannospalax galili
TGAGTGGCTGGGCACAGTAGTGAACACCTTTAATCCTAGCATTGGGGAAGTAGAGGCACGTGGCTCTCTTTGTAAGCCAGCGTGGTCTATATAGAGAGTTCTAGGTCAGCCAGAGCTAGGGAGAGACCCTTTTTCAAAAATCAAAACTATACTACTAGCTGGGCATGGTGACACATGCCTTTAATCCCAGCACTTGGGAGGCAGAGG
>NW_008370945.1:0-208 GCF_000622305.1 Nannospalax galili
GTTACCCTTACAGCTGGTTTGCACTGAGAGGGGTTGAAGCATTCTTTGCAACTGAATTACTGTTTTTGAACTTGGTGTAGTTTTCATTGTCTATATTGATTTTACCAACTAAAACTTGCTACTTTTTAATGATCGTGTTCTGTTCAGAAGGGTAGTTAAACTGTTTTTCTTAATTTATGGTTTTCCCAAAATTAGTTTTATAGTGGTA
>NW_008370946.1:0-208 GCF_000622305.1 Nannospalax galili
GGGGCAGGGGCAGCGCGCACCCTGGAGTTCAGCACCCTGGGGATCAGCTCCTGTGCACTCAGGTCATGCCACTCCACAGCCACCACCACCACCCAGTCCTGAATATTAACCTTTTAAATCTCTTCTTGGTGTTAAACCTTTTGGAAGAAAAACTGCTACAAAAACCAAGGTACATTTCAATTCTCCATTCTTTTCCTAAGTTCTTTCT
>NW_008370947.1:0-208 GCF_000622305.1 Nannospalax galili
ACCATCTGCTGCTTAAAGAAACAGCTTCTGAGAAGTGAGAGGTGGTTCATCTTATGTGTAGAGGTAGCATCAAAGACGAGTCACTCAGCGTTCTGTGTCTCGGTACAAGAACCTACAGAATGCTTATCCCTGGATAGGATGCCTGTATAAAACCTCTGCCTCCCAAGGCTCAGGAGTTATTAGGGAAGAGGCGGGAAAGAAAGATTTT
>NW_008370948.1:0-208 GCF_000622305.1 Nannospalax galili
AAAAAACAGAATAACAGGCCTACCAATACACCCCTAATGGTGTAATAGTTGCACTTTTTTATTACAGTTGACATTTTTATCTAATTGAACTTAAGTCCTGCACACTAGGAGAGAAATCATGCCTGGTACTGCAGACTTAGTCAAATACCGTGGCTTGGGCAGCCACAGAACCTACATGAGAACCTACTACAGACATTTTCCTGAATTG
>NW_008370949.1:0-208 GCF_000622305.1 Nannospalax galili
ACCTAGCTTTGTTGTCACCAAACATTTCTACCTCAAAGGTATGTGGCATTACCTTAGAGTTACAAATGAGAAAACAAATTTTGGAAGTCAAGTGACTCATTAAAAAGTGAAGATTGGGGCCTAGAGAGATGGCTCAGTGGTTAAGAAGACTGGCTGTTCTTGCAAAGGACCTGGATTTGAATTCCAACACCCACATGGTGGCTAACAA
>NW_008370950.1:0-208 GCF_000622305.1 Nannospalax galili
TAACTGAGCCATCTCTCCAGGTCCTAGCTATGAAATTTTAAATCAGTCCTTCTGATTAGAAATCATTGTTAATCTCAGGGGTGTTGCTATAAATGATGAATAGGTATAAAACTGCTTTCAAGAGTTTCTGTCTTGGGGGCTGGAGAGATAGCTCAGTGGATAAGAACAGTGACTGTTCTTGCAGAAGACCTGGGTTCGAATCCCAGCA
>NW_008370951.1:0-208 GCF_000622305.1 Nannospalax galili
AAATTACATCATCCTGTGGCACAGAGTACTAGCAGCACCATCCTGGTCCATGGAGTCTGCATGGACTCTTTAACAATGGAAGCACCAACTGTCAAGAGTTTACATGTTAAGTAGCTGTCATCTTAGCAGCTTCCATACATATCTTGCCATTGGAAAGCACACTAGAGAATAAATACCATAGATCAACCCAAATGACCATCTTCCTATA
>NW_008370952.1:0-208 GCF_000622305.1 Nannospalax galili
GAGTGCCCACAAGAATATCCTCAATGTAATTTCACTTACCTCTGTAAAAGCCTTGTGTCCATGTGAAGGGTTAGAACACACATCACCATGTGTGTTTTTCATGGAGCTACAACTAAAAGATAAGCTATGAGGTTGCTCAAAGTGTTTTTTGGAAACATCACAGCCTGCCACCCTGACTTTTAAAGCTGAGGATGTAATCACCTTGAGA
>NW_008370953.1:0-208 GCF_000622305.1 Nannospalax galili
TTTGGAGGAAGGAGGCAATTTCAGGAAACCGTTATTCATTCATATTCATATAATATTGTGGATATATGCTAAATGACTTCTACTGTGGCAGCTCGACTCTGGGATGGAAGGTTCTTAAGTGAGGAATAGCGGAGTAAATTATCTTGAATTCTTTACTAGACTTTACCCACTTTTATAATAATGAAAATATTTTTAAACAAAACTATTC
>NW_008370954.1:0-208 GCF_000622305.1 Nannospalax galili
GACATTTCAGTGCTCACTGTGCCATCACCATGCCCCAGTGTGTCATGATAAGGCTCAATGGGCCACAACAATGCTGAATGTGCCCCGACAATGTGCCAATGTGTCATCAAAATGCTCCAATGTGCCATCACAATGCTCCAATGTTTTCACAATGCCTGGAATGTAGCATCAGAATGCTCAAATATGTCTTCACATTGAGCCAATGTGT
>NW_008370955.1:0-208 GCF_000622305.1 Nannospalax galili
ATTTTACATCCCTTACCAGCTACAATAAACAGCAGCAAACATGATCTACACGCCTTCTAATAAATGTCAGTATTTATTAACAATATGTCACAGGTCGTTTAAATACAGTCAGAACACTAGCGTGTTTCAGAGATTTCTCTGACAGGTCTTTGCCTTTACTAAACAACCCGTAACAGCAATGTTTTCATGACTATTTGCTAGCACGTTA
>NW_008370956.1:0-208 GCF_000622305.1 Nannospalax galili
CCCAGAGCTTACCTACTGGGCTAGGCTGGTTGGCCAGGGATCTTCTTGTCTCTACCTCCCCAGTGCTGGGATTATAGGTGTATACTGTCGCACCCAGGTTTTTCTATGTGGGTTCTCAGGGGTTGAACTCAGATCCTCATGCTTGTACAGCAAGCACTTTATGACGGAGCCACCTCCCCAGCCCCTGCCTTTTGTATTGGCTCCAAAG
>NW_008370957.1:0-208 GCF_000622305.1 Nannospalax galili
TCAATCTCTTTCTTCAAAGATTTAAAAATTTCACTGTAGAACTCTTTAATGTCTTTGGTCAGGTTTATTCTGATATATTTTTTTTTACAGCTATTGTGAAGGGGAGTGTTTCCATGTGCTCTTTTGCTGGTTGCTTATTGTTGGTATCTAAAAAGGGTGCAGACTTTTGTAGGTTAATTTTGTAACCTGCCACTTTACTGAACGTGTT
>NW_008370958.1:0-208 GCF_000622305.1 Nannospalax galili
TATGGAAATTTTCTAATATTTTTCCCATTTATTGGAGAATATTTTTATTTCCCTGACATTAATGTGGAAGAATTTTAATGTTTTCTTCCCTTCCTTCCTTGATTGTGTGAGAGGAAGTCTCCACTGTGCTTTTGTCATTACTGACTAGAAAGGAGGACTTCCTCACCTGTGTACAAGGAGAACAATCAGGAAGTTTCATCGCTCACCA
>NW_008370959.1:0-208 GCF_000622305.1 Nannospalax galili
TGGAACATGTGGTGATAGTACTGGACATCAGAGCATTTTGGTGTTACATTGTAATATGGTGGTTACACTGTAATATGGTGATGTTACATTAGACAATTTGAAATCACATTGTAGTATTGTGATGGAACACTCGAGCAATACAATGGCACATGGTGCTATAGTATAGGCAGATTGGAGCCAGATTGGAGCATTGTGAGGTCACACTGGA
>NW_008370960.1:0-208 GCF_000622305.1 Nannospalax galili
GAGTTTAGCTATGAATGGGCTATTTTTCTTAATTTTTGTTTTCTCTGAGAATATATTGGTGGTATATTAGAAGTCTAGTATTTTTTTTTCTATATTGATTTTGTCTCCTGAAACTCTACTGTGTTTATCAGTTCTAGAATATTTCTAGGTGATTCTATATAATCTTTTAATTATAGAATCCTTTCATCCACAACTAAGGTTATTTTTA
>NW_008370961.1:0-208 GCF_000622305.1 Nannospalax galili
GCAGGCTGTGCCACACCAATAAGTTAAGATAGGATAAGAAGGGGTATGGGGGTAGGATCTGAGGATTTTTAGGTGAGGGAGATGGTACAAGAACAGTTTGCAATGGAGGAAGAATAATCTGCTGAACCCTCAGGGACAACGCCTGGGCTTGGGGCAGGCCTAGGCTGGAGCAAATGAGAGCTCTGGACCTAAAGCTGTATGTTTACCA
>NW_008370962.1:0-208 GCF_000622305.1 Nannospalax galili
ATTCTTTAAGAGTCCATGTGTATAGCTAAATGCTACATAGCAAGAAACAATTCCAGACAAGCGATACCTTCCTTTGAGGTGTTGGCCAGGCTGGCCCAAAAGAATCCCAGTGACCCAGCATAGAACTGGGAAATGAACTGCAGAACCCAATCTTATTTAAAGGAATATTGGCAACTGAGTGCTGCTAGATGAGGAAGAGCTGATCTTC
>NW_008370963.1:0-208 GCF_000622305.1 Nannospalax galili
CCCCCCAAAACAAAGACCTCTAGATAGGCTAACTAGATTCACCAGTAGTGGGGAACAGCTGGGGATGCCAACAACACAGCAGCCAGTAGCAGGGATAACAGAGTATAAGGGCTCTAGTGAAGGGAGGGAGGCTATGGGAGGGTGCCATATGGGAAGGGGGTATATACTTGAATAAGATGGTTTGGGATGTTCTGTGTGATATACACAC
>NW_008370964.1:0-208 GCF_000622305.1 Nannospalax galili
TAGGTGAGATCAATGAAACACAGAAACAGAAGTTATGATCACACTGTTAATCTTAAAAGTACTTTTAGAAAATTCCTGTAAAAATGCAGAACTTTTTTTCATTTAGCAAGACAGTCATCTAGTATGGGGGACAGTACAGTGCATGTTCAATGCAGAACCTAGATTATCAATGCAGGCCTAGATTGGGCTGACCACTTCCTAAGACACG
>NW_008370965.1:0-208 GCF_000622305.1 Nannospalax galili
GCTTTTTAAAACACAATTGTTTTTCTGCTGCTGTGATAAAACACCATGACCAAGGCAACCTCTAGAAGGAAGAGTTTATTTGGCTTAGGGTTCTAGAGGAATAAAAGTCCATCATGGCAGGGAGGCACGGTACAGGGACAACTGGAAAAGAAAGCTAAGCACTCACATCTTCAAGCAGCACAGGAAACAGAAAGCAAACTGGAAACGG
>NW_008370966.1:0-208 GCF_000622305.1 Nannospalax galili
AAATAATCAATATCCAAAAGAATTGCTAATAGGACTTGTATTCCTAGAATAAAACATTACTTTTAACTAATGATGTGCATTACCAAAAATAAGGTTCATTACAAGTATATATACCCATATGTATATATTTATGTATTTACAGAAGCACTATAAATGACAGTTAAAATTAAATGTTAACAATTTTTATTAATAAATACTGCTACAATTT
>NW_008370967.1:0-208 GCF_000622305.1 Nannospalax galili
GGGTGGGGACAGGTCCAGAAGCAGTGCTCTTGGGGCCCAGAGAAGGCACTAAGTTGGTTTGGATGAAAAGTATCAGGACGTAGCACTGGTTCTCCCAGTGTCTGGGGCCCCAAGACGAGAAATGGGGCAGGCCCCAAACTAGGAGAGACAGACGGGTGAGATGGGAGGGTTAATTAGGCTGGGGGAGTCAAGGCATGGAGGGTGCGAT
>NW_008370968.1:0-208 GCF_000622305.1 Nannospalax galili
CATTTGTGTGTGGCCCCTGTTTGCCTTATTGCTAGCCAATGTTACCTCCGATCCTCAAGGAC
The DNA here is from genome assembly GCF_000622305.1 of Nannospalax galili. Taxonomy (NCBI): domain Eukaryota; kingdom Metazoa; phylum Chordata; class Mammalia; order Rodentia; family Spalacidae; genus Nannospalax; species Nannospalax galili. Next base: position 63 of record NW_008370968.1, read on the forward strand.
AACTCAACTGCTCCAATACCAGCATCACCTATGTACTGGTGGCCTGCTGGAACCATCCAGCTCACATAATTCTCTTTATGCATGAACCCATGGCTCTTTAGGTTCCAGTCACCAATGCAACCCACTTCCATGCTGTCACCCTTATA
>NW_008370969.1:0-208 GCF_000622305.1 Nannospalax galili
TGAACCCTTTATTTCCCTAGTTACAACTTGAAACTAACACCCTCCACCTGGGGAAACCTCTCTCCCTTCCCATGCTAGTTCTTTGCTTCCCCCCTCCGTTCCTTCCCCTTTGTGTGAGGACATTGCTTTTCAAGGGGGTGAGAGGGCTGGGGTATGACCCCAGCCTGAGCTGAGCAGTGTTTTATAGATGGACAAAAATTTGACCTGT
>NW_008370970.1:0-208 GCF_000622305.1 Nannospalax galili
GTTCCTTGCGTTCTGGAGTGCTTTGGGAAGGGATCAGGTGGGCAGGGCGCCACGGTGGATCCAACCTGGGAAGTTAGGAGGATTCCCCCGACTGCCCATTCCCTCCACTCTACCGCCAGCCCGTAGCGTGGTTGCTGGGGCCACCCGGAATTTACGAGCACGGGGTCTGGATTAGTTCCAGTTCTTTTGTATTTAAAATTTTTGTTTT
>NW_008370971.1:0-208 GCF_000622305.1 Nannospalax galili
TAAATAATTTAACAATAATTTAACAGACCCATAACAACGAAGGCAATAGACCCGATAATTAAATCCCTTGAAATTAAAAAAGAGCCCAGGACCAGATGGATACAGTACAGGAGTCTAACAATCCTTCAAAGAAGAGCTAATACCAATACTCTTCAAATTATTTTGAAAAACAGAAAATGAAGGAACATCTCCAAATTCCTTCTATGAA
>NW_008370972.1:0-208 GCF_000622305.1 Nannospalax galili
AAACTGTGCTGTATTTCAGGACCTTTTAAAAGGTTAATGATTAGAAAGCTACTAAGAGGCATTGTTTATTCTTCATCAATATTTCAACAAATAGTGGCCGTATGTTTATTTTTTAGCAATCATCTGTACTCTAATTCTGGGGAACCCAAAGATGAGAATGTGCTTTTCTTGTCCTGTTAGACATGACAGTATCCACTAGTAAACCAGT
>NW_008370973.1:0-208 GCF_000622305.1 Nannospalax galili
TATTTCAAAGAGCCTGTAAGTAGTGATTTTTAAGCTTGTCTAAAAGGAGAAGTAGCTGGTTAGCTTTTTAAACTATCATCCTACATCAATTTAATCAACATCTGTGGGGCTTGTGGTAAGTTGCCAGTGTCCTGCCATGGTTGCCATAGTTTTGTGCAGTCTCCTCTAAGATGCTATGGACCTGGGAATTGACGCACAGTTATACTTG
>NW_008370974.1:0-208 GCF_000622305.1 Nannospalax galili
GGCCATGCCCTTCATCCCTGATTCCCCAGTGAAGTCCTTCCGAGGCAACAGTAGCTAAGCACTGCTGACATATCACAAACACTTCCTCTGACCAATCTAGATTCAAAGTTGAGGGCTGCCCTCTGTGAGAGCCAGGATGTAGGGCAAACATCAGAACGTACCAACTCATACCTTGGTGTGGGGTGGAACATGCCAGTAAAGCAAAGAA
>NW_008370975.1:0-208 GCF_000622305.1 Nannospalax galili
GTCCCAGATTGTTACCCTCCGCCAACACACACATATGCACACACACACACATGAACACATATGGACACAAACACACACACATGCATGAATACAAATAGACACAGGCACATATATGTACACACACACAGACACACAAAAACATACATACACACAAACATCTAAACAGGCATACATACATACTTACAAGTAGAAGATAGTTTAATAAAAG
>NW_008370976.1:0-208 GCF_000622305.1 Nannospalax galili
AAAGTTCTTAGACCTGCTTTTTCTTTTCATCTAGCGTTGTCTATTGGTGGAATCCAACAACATTGTGGAAGGTGAGGGACAGGAAGGTGGAAGTCCGCTCCACCCTCTCCAGCGTACACATACTCGGAGGTGGTGAGATGGAAATCACCGACATCCCACAGCACCAAAAGGGTTTTTATACAAAACTGACATCAACGAAGACCTATTG
>NW_008370977.1:0-208 GCF_000622305.1 Nannospalax galili
TGACTGGAGGTCTGGCAAGGCTTAAGAACTCTCTAATCCCAACCCCAGTGATATGCTTCTTCCTGGATAGCCACACCTTCTAAAATATCCCAAAAAAGCGCCGTCATCTGGGGACAAAATGTCCAAACACTTTGAAGCTATGGGGGACATTTTCATTCCACATTCCACCCTCTGGCCCCCATTGGCTCATGATCATATAAAATGCAAA
>NW_008370978.1:0-208 GCF_000622305.1 Nannospalax galili
TGCCTACTTTGATCTTTGCATTCATTTGATAGAAATATTTTTAAAAATACAGCCCATGTTATCATTGAGTCTTAAGGTATTGCTGTATCACAAACGCAGGTGAAATCATTAACTTTAATTCTCGTCTCGCCTGTCCTTGTATCCAGGATCCTATTACTCCTGATAGTAGAAATTCACCCATATAAGCTCCTTCACATAGTTATTCATG
>NW_008370979.1:0-208 GCF_000622305.1 Nannospalax galili
CGCATGCACACTGAGACACATTATGCATATATAATTATACACAGACATGGGGAAGTACATGTTAAGCATCACACACATATGCACTTGCATATATAGATGCAGATATCCATCCATACACATATATGTACATATGGATGTACACAGACACATAGACACATAACGACACACAAAAATGCAAACATGTACACATACACACATAGATATGAAT
>NW_008370980.1:0-208 GCF_000622305.1 Nannospalax galili
ATGAGAGGCCTCCAAGACTGTAACCAATCAATTCAAAAGTATGTTGGTGCGTGCAGGCTCTTTGTACCAATCAAAATATAGCTCTGTCATTCCCCTCCTCTCTTCGTCTGAAACCTATGAAAATCTCCTTCCCCTTACAATCGGGGCTCTCAGACGAACCTACCACATTAGTTTGGTCTGAGAGTCCGAGCTTAAGCCCAAATAAAGA
>NW_008370981.1:0-208 GCF_000622305.1 Nannospalax galili
GTGGAGTAGCCAGAGCCACTTCAGACTAGGGCTGAGGAGGGGGATTAATTGTACCTGGGATGGGTTCCTGTCTGGTATCAAGTTGTGGGTTTAAAACCCGATTGGGACCTATAGGGAGAGACAGAGCAACTGGGACTCTAAACTTTTGGATAGTAAATTCCGGCCCCACATCGCCACCAGTGACATATAACCAGGAAGTTTTCCTTCT
>NW_008370982.1:0-208 GCF_000622305.1 Nannospalax galili
CTACTGAGCCATCTCTCCAGCCCCGCCAGTCTTTTATCACAGCAACAGAAACCAAACTACATTGGTATAAGTCCAAAGTATTGCCCAACAGAATCACAAATGTATGTAGTTTTCAAAACTTGGTACTCTGAACTATCTCTCCTTTAAATATCCTCACGAGTCAAATGTGATAACAGTTGTGAAAATTCATTTCCATGTACTGGCCTAT
>NW_008370983.1:0-208 GCF_000622305.1 Nannospalax galili
GTTAGGAGCTTCCAAGCCACCTAGAAGGGCCTAAATACAGGCTTCTCTCTTACTGCCTCCAGGTTCTTCTGGGTCAGTAAAGAGGATTCTGGGGCCCTACAAAGAGCAAGGGCTGACAGAGCCTCCCTACACTGTCCCCTCTCCAAAACCTACCATACCGTGAGCACACTCAGGCACCGCATACACCCAGCCTTGATTTCACCCTGCC
>NW_008370984.1:0-208 GCF_000622305.1 Nannospalax galili
CCTCAAATGGTCCTGAGGGCATACTGCAAATAAAAAGGATTTTCTCAAGAGTCTCTACTAAAATTTAACAGGAGTGTGCAGCACCTGAGCCAAGATTCACTGCTTCCCCAGCTCACATTCCACCTCCACTGAAAGAGCGCCTCCTCAGCTGAGTATGGCCAAAAAGAGAGCACTCCTGCCTTCTGCCTTCCGCTCCAGATCAAACACA
>NW_008370985.1:0-208 GCF_000622305.1 Nannospalax galili
CCCCAAAAAGAGGAGGAACCCAATACAGAGATGGTTTTGGAAGCTCTCATCAAGAAATCCCAATGGACTCTGACATGAGCATTGGAAATTTTACCTGTTCTGATTTTTTTTCTCGCTCCATCACATTCCCTATTCACCAGTCAAGACCTTTCTTTTGTCCCTGCAGATAAGAGTTATGCAATTTGGGAGTCTTTTAGATAGACCCACT
>NW_008370986.1:0-208 GCF_000622305.1 Nannospalax galili
GTCATTGACCATTCTCTGATTTCCATGATGTCTGGACTGTGTGTCAAGCCCGGCTGCCTGAGGACCTTCTGTTCCATTGAATGGCTCTCCTTTAAAGTTGGCTGGCCCTCGGAGGACTCCTTTGACTTAACTCTCATTTACAGGGTACATGAGGTCATCTTTGGCTCTCCAGGACACCTGGACCAGATTCCCTATTCCTTAGGCTGGC
>NW_008370987.1:0-208 GCF_000622305.1 Nannospalax galili
TATCCTTTTTGAAATATTTTTTGAGAAATTCATGGAAGATGATATTGCTAGCAGAGATGGAAGGAAGTGTCAGAGTGGCTCCAAGCATTGTCAGAGTGCATGCTCTAGAAACCATGGACAAGACACAGAAATGTGTGAGACTGTGAGTTTGAATCATATGAATCCACTCAGCAGCCTGAGAGATCTCCAAGAGAGAGGACCTCAAGGT
>NW_008370988.1:0-208 GCF_000622305.1 Nannospalax galili
TTTGTAGAAGTGAGGATGATATAAGAGAAAGACATGGTTGATGAATGCAAGAAAACTGTTGTCTGGATGCCACAGGGTAGTTTCAGATAATGAACCCACAATGCTCGTGACAGCATACACAAGAATTGGGAAAAACAAATCTAGACAGCAGCCCAATGTGAATGGGGAAGTGAGCAGGAAGCCCGAGTCCTTGATGAGGTTCTATTAG
>NW_008370989.1:0-207 GCF_000622305.1 Nannospalax galili
CATGACTAAGAGGGCAGGTGACACGACCATGTGCACGTCAGAGGGGCCAGGTGACACAATCATCATTACAGCAGAGGGAGCAGGTGACACGACCATTTGCATATCAAAGTGGGCAGGTGACATGACTGTATGCACATCAGAGGGTCAGGTGACACAAACATCTGCTCATCAGAGGGGGCAGGTGACACGACCATCTTTATGGCAGAG
>NW_008370990.1:0-208 GCF_000622305.1 Nannospalax galili
ATGCCCTTAAGTCAGCAGGCTAAGAAAGGAATAACAGAATTAGGAGGGGTGCTTGATCCAGAACACCAGGGGGAAATTGGACTGGTTCTCCATGATGGAAGTAATGAAGATTATACTGGAAAGCAGTTGATTCCTTAAGGCAACTTTGGTGTTACCCTGTCCTGTGATTAAAGTCAATGGGAAACTGCAACAACCCAATCCAGACAGG
>NW_008370991.1:0-207 GCF_000622305.1 Nannospalax galili
TTCTGGCCCTGATGCATTAACTGAGTGCTGAGAGGTAAGAGACTATCTTAATTGTCTAAGCTAGACCCAAGTATCAGTTTCCTTTGAATACTTTTATATCACTAATCTCTCTCTCTCTCTCTCTCTCTCTCTCTCTCTCTCACTTTCATTTATTTGTACTCTCCATAAAGTATTAACACTTTAAATAGAGATTTGACTCAGTGTTGA
>NW_008370992.1:0-208 GCF_000622305.1 Nannospalax galili
GGTTAGGGATAGGGCTTGGCTTAGGGCAAGGTCTAGGGTATGTTTAGTGTTATAGTTTGCTTAAGCATTAGGATTATGTTTAGTGTTGTTTAAGTCTAGGATTACTTTTAGGGTTAGTGCAAGGGTTGCGGTTAGGTATAGAGGTAGGTTCAGAGTTGGGTAACGTTACAGTTGTGGTTAAGTTTAAGATTAGTGTTAGGTTAAGGGT
>NW_008370993.1:0-208 GCF_000622305.1 Nannospalax galili
CCTCTCCTTTCCACAGGACTGCCCTGCATTACGCCTCTACCCATGACCATCACGGTGTGGTGTGTTTCCTCATCAAGAAATACTGCAGAATAGATGCCAGGGATGATGAGAAGAGCACACCCCTAATTAAGGTAGATAATGGCCAAGAGTTTCAGTTGAGATGGAGTAGAATTAAAATATTAGAATATTTAGGTGTGTTCTGCTAGTT
>NW_008370994.1:0-208 GCF_000622305.1 Nannospalax galili
AATAACATCACAAGTAAACTTTAGAACAAAGAAGTAGTCTGGAGAAGAAATCTGAAATAGCTGAAATAGACTGGCAAAGCATGGTAGATCTTGTCTTTATTTCTAGCACTTCGGGCAGGAGTATTGCCATGTGCTGCAGGCCATTCTGCACATGAGTTACAGACCAGCCTGAGCAACAGAGTAAGAGCATGTCTCAAAATAAAAAAAA
>NW_008370995.1:0-208 GCF_000622305.1 Nannospalax galili
TGTGAGGCTGGTGCCCTGTTAATGAAGAACTTCACTCTTGGAGTGTTTTGACTAAGAGTGGGCCCAATCTTGTTCTGAGGTGTTCTGCGCTCCCTCAGTACTGTGTCTATTCTATGCTTCTCTTTTCTGTTCTATTTTTTCTATTGTATTCTAGTATACTCTGTTCTCTCTAACAAAGGGCATCTCTCATATCTATTGAACAGCATAT
>NW_008370996.1:0-208 GCF_000622305.1 Nannospalax galili
AGGTTTAAACAGAGTTATGCAATACAAATGGGTCAATTTTATCTTCTTTAAACAAATACTACGGTGGGGGAGCAAGGATTAATGTTTACATTAGTCTTAATTATTGAAAATCATTCAGTCATGGGAAAACTGTAGAGATAATAAATCAATGGAATAGAAGTCTTCACTTAGTTTAAAACAGGAGTGACACCTAAATTCATAATGCTGA
>NW_008370997.1:0-208 GCF_000622305.1 Nannospalax galili
TCCTAACATTAAACCTACCCTAAAAATAACCTTAACCCTACTCCTCATCCTGACTAACTCTAAATAACTGTAAGTTTAGGACTAAGAACAACTGAAATCCTAATCCCTATCATAAGCCTAACCCTAACGGTGACTCTAACCACAATCCTAAATCTAACCTAATCCTACACTTAGCCTGAACCCTAATCCTACAACAAACCCTAAGCCT
>NW_008370998.1:0-208 GCF_000622305.1 Nannospalax galili
GGGCTCCTAATAAAGATGGCTCCAAATATAAGAGGACCCTCCATGCTTTTCTCATCACATGGAGTAAAGCCCTACAGACAAACAAGGCTAAAGATACCTGCCCCCGCCTGCAGGGACCCTGTACAGGTAAAGTTTGAGGGGGACCACTCCCTGAAAAGAAAAACGGGTGAGAAAGAAGAGATGGAGCCCAAGCAAGTCCACTTGTCAA
>NW_008370999.1:0-208 GCF_000622305.1 Nannospalax galili
GCCAGAGGAGAAAGCAGAGTGCTCACATCTTCAAGCAGGCACAGGAAGCAGTGGCTGGAAATCTGGCAAGGCTTCAGAAAGTCCTCCCCCAGTGATGTGCTTCTTCTGGCAAGGTCTCACCTCCTAAAGCCTCCCAGAACAGCACCACCAACTGGGAACAAAATGTCCAAGCACTTGGAGCCTGTGGGGGATGTTCTCATTCAACTGT
>NW_008371000.1:0-208 GCF_000622305.1 Nannospalax galili
TCCTGGTCCCTGCTTGGGCCCCTGTCAGACAGACTTTCCCACGGGCAGGGGGTTTTCTCGGTTCCTTGATCTCGCGACCTCTGCACCTCCTCTTCCTCTGTTTCAGAGGCTTGCCCACTACGTCTGAGGCTAGCTCATTCTCAGATACCCAGTCCTCCATTTCCCCTAAGGGGCTTCTTTATGCCAAGGCCAATTTCCTTTCTCTTCC
>NW_008371001.1:0-208 GCF_000622305.1 Nannospalax galili
GAAAATGGCAACAGGTATGGAAGGAAAAAAAATACTGGAGAGCAAGGCTTGTGGGAGCTCACTCAGTAAAGTGCTTGCCTGGCATGCTGAGGGCATGGCTTTGATTCCCAGAACCACATCCAACTGGGGGTGGTAGCCAGTGATTGTAATCAAAGCATCAGGAGGTAGAGTCGGGAGGGTCAGAAATTCAAGGTCACCTTGTGTCAGA
>NW_008371002.1:0-208 GCF_000622305.1 Nannospalax galili
AAAGCATTTGGGGAACACAAAGTAGACTTGATAGGTTTTCAAAAAATAATACAGAACTTAAAGTCATGTGTGTGTGTAGTAATTTGGGGTGGAGATGGGGGAGGGAGTCCGAATGTGATCAATATACCTTTACTAAATTCTCAAAGTATCAATAAAAATATTAAAAATATATATCTAGACAATAGAGAAAAGATATGAAGTCAAAGTT
>NW_008371003.1:0-208 GCF_000622305.1 Nannospalax galili
AGCTTTATACTTAGGGTTAGTATTAGGCTTAGGTTCAGGCATAGGCTTAAGATTAGGGCCACATTTAGGGTTAGGCTTAGGTTTAGGTTTAGGTTTAGGCTTAGTGGTAGGTTTACGGTTAGGTTTAGTTGTATGGTTTGCATTAAGATTAGGGTTAAGGTTGGGCCTAGGATTGTCTTTAGGGTCAGTATTAAGTTTAAACTCTGGG
>NW_008371004.1:0-208 GCF_000622305.1 Nannospalax galili
TGGCTTCTGTGAGGAGTATTATCCCTTTGCAGGGTAGCTCAAATTATTTTTTAAAAATAATGCAGAGGAAGGTTACTGAGCAGTTTCCATACTGCTTTCTCAGACATCTTAATGTTAGCAACCCTTTACCTCCCCATCGCCTGTCTGCTTTACTTTCCCCTCCCGCCTCAAGCCCTCCCCTAATTATTCCTCTTTCCTCCATCATACC
>NW_008371005.1:0-208 GCF_000622305.1 Nannospalax galili
AGAACTGAATTGCTCTGGATGCACAGGATCAGGAAGAAGCAGTGGTCATTCTCCAGGTGTCTGGGGTGCCAAGACAAGGAACGGGACAGGGCCTTGGCTAGGTAGAAAGACCATTGTGGGGAGATGGGAGGGTGAGTAAGGCTGGGGAATTCAAGGCGCAGAGGGCCCGATCGCCTTACCCTTGGAGAGAGAAGCCTGCGTATTGGAG
>NW_008371006.1:0-208 GCF_000622305.1 Nannospalax galili
AACCTACCTCTAAACCTAATCCTAACATTTAGCATAATTCTAACACTTAACTTCACGCCAACCCTAAATACAGTCTTAACCCTAACCCTAAGCCAAGTTTTAACCATAACCCTCATCGAAAACTAAGCCTAACCTTAAACTTAACCTAATCCTAAACATATTCCCTGCCCTAACCCTAACCTACACTAAATCCTAACCCTAGTTCTAT
>NW_008371007.1:0-208 GCF_000622305.1 Nannospalax galili
CTGTCTCTGCATCAAGGCCAGCAACCTGTGGCTAGAAAGGACCCAGGTCATGGATGAGAGACTACTACTATTATTTTGGTGAATACACATAGCATTAAGGTGGTGCTTGATGACAGAGTATCTCTCAACACTCACCAGAGAAACTCTTTCTTTCAGAGCATGATGATTAACATTGAGACTCACAACTGCTCAACATGCAAATAATGAG
>NW_008371008.1:0-208 GCF_000622305.1 Nannospalax galili
AAAGAACTATGGGCAGAGGGGTCCGGAGAAAGCCCACAGTGAAAGCAGGTCACAGCTGGACTTGCCAGCTGCGCTCCAGAAGCACGAGGAAGACAGTTCCATCTGCCTTCAGAGCCTCATCCAGCAATATGCTGTGCCCCTGCCCCAATCCATCTTAGAAGTAGCCAAAAAGGTCTAGAAACAGAAAAATTGACTAGAGATTGGAAGG
>NW_008371009.1:0-208 GCF_000622305.1 Nannospalax galili
CTGTTGTAGTCTTTCCTTCATTCTCTCCCCATAGTTCCACAGCTCATAGGGTACCAGGGAGGCCCAAGCCTGCCTTGATGATATCACTGAATTCTAAATCAACCAACTCCTTGACCTGTCCCAGACCCACAAATTCCTACTGCCGTAGCTGCGTGAGTTGAGATTTTCAGTACTTCTAACAGAGGGAATCCTCAGTGATTCACACAAG
>NW_008371010.1:0-208 GCF_000622305.1 Nannospalax galili
TTCCCGCTCTGACTCCTGACTCCGCCTCTGTTCCCTCAGGGCAAAAGTTCCTCTTTGTTCCCCTAGCTGCCTGCTGAGGTCTTTAACTCCTCCTTGCTTTCCACATAATCTGTTGCTATGGGAACCAAGCACTCAAAGTCTCAAGGTCTCAAGCCTCTTGCTTATCTTCTTAAATCCTTAAAGCAACTAAAACTGTCAGGCACAATCA
>NW_008371011.1:0-208 GCF_000622305.1 Nannospalax galili
GGCGCTGCGCATCGGAGAATTGCTGTGAGAGCTATTAGGGTTGACACCAAAGGCCCGGAGGGCACAAGTGGGAGAAACCAGATCTGATGTCGTTGGGCGCCAAATGGAGAACAAAAAAAGACAGGAAAACAGACCGAGGGTCTTTTAGGGAATCCTAGATGAGCCTCCACAATGTTTGGGGTCTGAAGAATTCCCTAAATTGACCACT
>NW_008371012.1:0-208 GCF_000622305.1 Nannospalax galili
CCCCTCTTCTGCAATGGTTCCTCAGCCCTGGGTGGATGAGGTTTAATATAGTTCTATCCCAGAATACACACAAGACAAACACAATCTCAGACAAAAACCTAGCATAGGACTGGGGAAATGGTCAAGAGGCTCCAACCTTAGCCAAGGAACTATTGGCAGCTGATCACTGCTGGGTGAGGGAAAGTTGATTTCCTTTAACAGAGTGATG
>NW_008371013.1:0-208 GCF_000622305.1 Nannospalax galili
GCCCCAGTCCTGGGGAGGGACTTGGGGATCCTGGTGAAGACATACAGCCTGGCTGACTTACAGCATGGGAGGGGAAAAGTCCCATTATCCACTGAGCCATTTTGCCTCCCATCCTTCCACCTTGTTTGAGATGGGGTCTCTCCTGTTTGCAGGGGCTACAACAGGTTTTTCTAGAAACCCAATCAGTGGAACTTACCAGAAGTCTGCC
>NW_008371014.1:0-208 GCF_000622305.1 Nannospalax galili
GAAGTCATAGAGTAACATTGTGATGACACATTACAGAAACATAATGGCAGACGGGACGATAGTTTTGGCACATTCAATGATTGTGGTGTCACGTTGTAGCATTGTGAAGTCATATTATAGCATTGTGATGACAAATTGGAGCACTGTGTTGTCACACTGGAGTATGGTGATGTCACACTGGAGAATTGTGACATTACAATGGAACATT
>NW_008371015.1:0-208 GCF_000622305.1 Nannospalax galili
TGAAGTAGTAAGTGTAGTATCATTTATCAAGATTAAGGAAACCTGAGCCAGGTGTGGTGCTGCATGGCATCCCTGAAATCCCAGCACATGGGAGGCTGAGGCAGAGGAGTCGGCCTGGACTACATAACAAAACAGAAACAAAACAAAAAGAAAGAAGTTGAAGGAGAAGCCAGCATGGAGTAAAAATGGAACAGCACACTGAATCCTG
>NW_008371016.1:0-208 GCF_000622305.1 Nannospalax galili
CTTATCGGGGTTTAGTCCAGTCTCCAATTGTTCTGTCTGGATCCCATCACTTCAACCCCCCCTCTTCGCTGCCCCCAGATAAACTTACCTATTGGTTCTGATCAGAGTAGCTTCCCATCTAACTTGCTTAGCGTCTTTATTATGAAAGTTACAAGGCCCTCCTTGGAGAAGTCTGAAACTACTCTTTCAGTGGAGGGTCTCCTGGTCC
>NW_008371017.1:0-208 GCF_000622305.1 Nannospalax galili
CATGCAGGCAAAACACTCATATACATACAAAAATAAAATAAGCAAATAAAATAATTAAGAAAATCAAGAAAAGTCCTAGGAGGGAATAAAATTCTCTAGTAGGATTTTTTTTGAAAGGCCTTGTCCTAAGAGGAGATATTTTCAAATGGACTGAGCCAGTTTTTAAAAAAAATGAGAGAATTTATAGATGCCTTGAAAAGACTTTAAG
>NW_008371018.1:0-208 GCF_000622305.1 Nannospalax galili
ATGGGGAGATGGGGAAAGGTCACTCTTTCCTTGGTGTCTTGAAGATAAAGATTCCACCAAGCAGCTAGGTGTGGTGGCTCATGCCTTTAATCCCAGGATTTGGGAGGCAGAGGCAGGTGGAGCTCTGTGAGTTTGAGTTTAAGGCCAGTCTGGTCTACATATCAAGATCCAGGCCAGCTGGAGCTGCACAGTAAGACCATGTCTCAAA
>NW_008371019.1:0-208 GCF_000622305.1 Nannospalax galili
TAGTTAAGGTTTATCTGAGAACAATTTGTCTTTGCCCAAGATTTATCTATACGACATAAGAAAATTAAGTGTCAGACTGGTGGAAATAACCTCCTTGGATGTTTAACAGACATACTCCAAGGCCTATAATAATTTGGTCAAACAGACATAAAAGACAATTTTTGTTCCTTGCCCTCCTAGGTCAATTAGTTCCAGGGGACTATGAGCA
>NW_008371020.1:0-208 GCF_000622305.1 Nannospalax galili
CCTCATATTATTCTCATGTTTAAGACATGATTTATCTTTAATTTCCTCTTTGTTGTCTAGTCGTTTTAAATAAGATCATTCTTTTTTTTCTTCATTAAACTTGTTTTAATGGGTCTCAAAAATTTCTTTATTTCTTGACTAAATTGCCCCCACACCAATAAAAATAATATTAAGTTTTACTTAAATAACAAGCTTAAGAGGTAGAGGG
>NW_008371021.1:0-208 GCF_000622305.1 Nannospalax galili
AAAGGCTCCTCTGTGTCATCAGTTTCCCTCACCTGTTCCAGGTGTCTCCCCGCTCACCCCTCAACTTCTACGTCTCTTTAGTCTTCTGAATGCCTTTTTCCTTGCTGTTTATTAACATTTTTTCCTTACTTTTATAGTAAACCACACTGCATTTAAACTATGCTACTTTGACTTTTTGTAAAGTCTTTTTCTGTGTACAGTGTGTGAT
>NW_008371022.1:0-208 GCF_000622305.1 Nannospalax galili
TGTCTCCTGCCCCCTCTGACGTGCACATTGTCGTGTCACCTGCCACCTCTGATGTGCACATTGTGGTGTCACCTACACCCTCTTACGTGCTCATGGTCGTGTCACCTGCCACCTCTGTTGTGCACATTGTCCTGACACTTGCCCTCTATGACCAGCCCATGGTCGTGTCACCTGCAGTTTTAGTTGTGCACATGGTCGTGTCACCTGC
>NW_008371023.1:0-208 GCF_000622305.1 Nannospalax galili
AAACAAACAAAAACAGCAACAACAGAACGATTCTTGGACTGGAGAGATGGTTCAGTGGTTAAGAGCACTTGTAGCTCTTCCAGAGGAAGAATACTCACATCAGGCAGTTCACAATCACCTGTAACTCTAGCTCCAGGGAGTCCAGCACTCTCTTCTGGCCTCTATGGGTATCCATAATACATGGCATATGTTCACACAGACACACACA
>NW_008371024.1:0-208 GCF_000622305.1 Nannospalax galili
GAGTTCTCAAGATTCAACTTTTGGTAGTATATTGAAAGGTTTTCTTTTTTTTTAACTGTTTTATAGAAATCATATGTTGGCATGATTGAGTGCTTGTCTATACACCCTAAGAAGCCATCCCTCTGGACCTGGTTCCCAGTGCACTGTAAAGAGCAACCTGAGTTGACTTACACAATTTGAATAGTAAGACCAGATCTGCAGCAAGTGT
>NW_008371025.1:0-208 GCF_000622305.1 Nannospalax galili
AGGACACCCTCTGTAGGAGAGTTGAAACTGTATGCCTGGAAATGGGAATGCCTTTCCTTCTGCCTGGCCTGTGGTGTAAAGAGACTGAGTCAATCTAGTGAGGACATGAGCTTGGTTAGCAGTCTCTTCTGCTATGGTTACCCACACTGCACCACTAGCTTCAGATTCCTTAAGCCACTCCTTGTGTTCAGGGCAGAGGTTGGTTTGC
>NW_008371026.1:0-208 GCF_000622305.1 Nannospalax galili
TTTTCCCAGTGTTTTCAAACTCTGTAACACATTCAGCAATAAGGTTTTACCACGTAGTTTGACTGGGGGAGAAACAAGAGAAATGGAAATAGCCTGGGGTCCCCTTGATCAACAATATATAATGAGGAATGCTATACTGGGCACTTGGATTTCATTCGTAATAACCATGCAGAACTTTGACATCACATAAACTGAAAATTTAGAAAGT
>NW_008371027.1:0-208 GCF_000622305.1 Nannospalax galili
CTCTCTCTGTCTCCCCGATACTGGATTCCAAGTCTGTGACTCCAAGACTGGCTTTTTTTTAAAGTGGACTCTAGATCAAACTTGGGTCCTCTTAAGGACTTTACTCACAGCTATTTCCCCAACCCACAGTCTTATATAAACCCAATTCATTAGTCATGTTAATAAAGCTATGATTCATGTTTGCTCTAGAGATAACCAATTTTCTTTC
>NW_008371028.1:0-208 GCF_000622305.1 Nannospalax galili
TCTAATCTTGTAATCACACCACACCCTCTAAGACTTTTGTTTAAGGAAAGACCCTGATGCATTGCTGAGTCTGATGGCCTGGATAATGGCGGTCTTCTCCTTTCCCACAGATACTTTAAATTGGCCAACTGGGAAAGATTGTGAGATCGGCCCCCAGCAACCTGGAAGGACAAAGATCTGTTGTGTTAGCAATAAGATTCCCAAGCTT
>NW_008371029.1:0-208 GCF_000622305.1 Nannospalax galili
AAAAAAAAGTTATTTGTGATGTACTTCGAAGTACCACTGAAAACAAAACTCTGGAGCCCCAGAATGTCCTCTTTGCCAAAGCATTATTTCATTCACATTGTTTGAATTACAGCCCTATTAAAGAGTGGAAAAGATGCATAAAAAAGATAATATGCTTCAGGTGTGGTGACACACACCTTTAATCCCAGCACTAGGGAGGCAGAGGCAG
>NW_008371030.1:0-208 GCF_000622305.1 Nannospalax galili
AACATGTCAATACACATGGCGCTGTGCTGTTTTCATGGTAGTAACACTGCACCTGCATGCTGAATCTTCACTCTTATGAGGTATTTATTAGGAAGATATACTTTTTGTTACCATGGCAAAGTACCTCACATAAATGGTTTAAATGAAGGAAGATATGTTTAGACTCATGGTTTCAGAGTTTTCAGCCCTTCAAAGCAAGGACAGAGCA
>NW_008371031.1:0-208 GCF_000622305.1 Nannospalax galili
CACCTGCGCCCTCTGCCGTAAAGATGGTCGTGTCACGTGCCCCTGAATGGGCGAGTGCTCTCTCGGTGCTCGGGGTCCCGCGCCCACCCTTTGGATGTGGCATGGTGGATTCACAGGCTTCTCTGGCCGGCGGCGTCTCTGGCCATGACAGCTGCAAGGCGGGTCCCGCGCATCTCTTGCTGGCGGTGGCTGGTAGCTACGCCGCTTC
>NW_008371032.1:0-208 GCF_000622305.1 Nannospalax galili
AGTTTCAGGCCAGCTGGGGCTACAGGGAGACCCAGTCTCAAAAAGACAAAAAATAAAAAAAGATTATTGACACCATCTTTTAAATTCTCCCCCTCTATATATAGAGAGAAGGAGGGGGAGAGAGCATCTTAGAATGTAAAATTCAGTAGTATTTAGTATGTTCACAATGCTCTACAATTATCACAGAAGATATTTCCAGAAAAAAAAA
>NW_008371033.1:0-208 GCF_000622305.1 Nannospalax galili
CAGATTTCTGTGAAATCCAGGCCAGCCTCATCTACATAGTGAGTTGCAGGAGAGTTGGTGCTCCAGGCAGACACAACGTGAAGAAGACAAAACAATCATTAAATACCGTAAAGTTGCATGAGATGCCGTGAATCTGCAAAGAAAAATCATGGGGAAAGCATATCATCATGCACTTGCAAAGGACATTCTAAAGGAATTCTAATTCCTT
>NW_008371034.1:0-208 GCF_000622305.1 Nannospalax galili
GCTGGGCAAAAAAAGGAACTTTCATTCAACTGACCAACTCCTGGAGAAATCTTAAACATGAGCTGAGAGGCAATGACAATACCAGCTTTGGTGACACAGTGAACTGTAACTATGCACAACACATGCTTAGGGACATTTGACCTAAAAAACTATGCAAACAGTATACATTAAGCATGGCTAACACTACAGCCCATGAGTGACTAGTGCT
>NW_008371035.1:0-208 GCF_000622305.1 Nannospalax galili
ATAAGGGCAATGAAAATCCAGACTCAGCAGCTCAGCAGATGCTGGTATCCAGTGCAGCTCAGCACACACTAGAAATAAGGGACTTTCCAGTGACTGCATCTCCCACCAGGATTTCTTACCTCAGGTCCAGCTGTGAGCTTGGTGAGCACTGAGTGTCTGATACCCTGGTTGACCTGGATTAGAACAATGGAGGCCTTTGCCAACTAGC
>NW_008371036.1:0-208 GCF_000622305.1 Nannospalax galili
TCTGTAACCAGTGAATACCAGTGCTTTTAGAAATCAGTGTTTTCAAGTTACGTTTAAAACTTTTTAGGGAGTTTGCCTTTTTTGTGAGTCCTAGGAGAATATGTCTTTGCACATTCAGTCATACAAGATAAACAGACCCCAAAGTCATTTAGATGGCTCAAACATATTTTTCTTTATTTTGGTTTTACACGAGTTATTTTCTTCTTTG
>NW_008371037.1:0-208 GCF_000622305.1 Nannospalax galili
ATCTATCTATCTATCTATCATCTATCTCATCTATATCTGAATCAAGAACTCTTTGCTTTCTTGTTTGATAAAGTATTCCAGGTCCATTGTGTCCATTTCTTGTACTAAGCCTGGGAACAGCCATATTTTGGAGGAATCCTTGTTCCTCTTAGTGAGAGCACTCTTTAGAGACCATGGTCTTGTACAAGGTGTGTTCTCCACAGCCAGG
>NW_008371038.1:0-208 GCF_000622305.1 Nannospalax galili
TATTGAATAAAATAGGATGATAAACAGTGATGCCGTATTTTGCTGAACATTATGTCCCATATTCCAAGGCTTCTAGTCCCCTCCTCCATTCTGCCTTTCCACCACTTTTACAGCAAAAAAAAAAGGTTGCATGCCTCAAAATTTAAAAACTAATTAGGGCAAATTTCTGAGTTTGAAGAGACTGATGTAGTAATATATACTTTTTACT
>NW_008371039.1:0-208 GCF_000622305.1 Nannospalax galili
AAACCCACGCTTCTCCCACCAGCTATCATATACCATAGCTCCTTGTTTAGGCATGGGATTTCCTGCTCACATTCCTGCTTCCATACAGAGAGTTTGGTCTGAACTTGAGCAGATCTTCTGCATGCAGTCACAATTGCTGTAAATTCATATGTGAAACGACCTTCCTGCCTGGAAACACTGTTTCCCTTAGTCACCCAACAATTTAAGC
>NW_008371040.1:0-208 GCF_000622305.1 Nannospalax galili
GTCATATGCTCTGGGCTCCTGAAATTATGTCTGTCTCAAAAGACAGGAGCCGCGCGGTGGGGTGGAGCATTGTAACAAGCAGTTTAAATAGCCCTTTTCTCAGCCTCTGCCTAACACCATGTCTCCAAACTACCCATCACAGCACATCACAGTGCACTTCTGATCTCCAGTAAATTTGAAGTGTGAACCAGGAAGAAAAACCACAAGG
>NW_008371041.1:0-208 GCF_000622305.1 Nannospalax galili
ACAATTAGCACCATGTTTGCAAAATGAGCATGGTGATGACACAATGGATCATGGTGATGACACAATTGCACGCAGTTGAGGGCACAATGAGCATTGTGATGTCACAAAGGAACATGGTGATGTCATATTGTAACAGTTTGATGGCAAAATGGACCACTGTGATGTCACACTGGAGCATTGTGATGTTACAATAGAACATTGTGAAGTC
>NW_008371042.1:0-208 GCF_000622305.1 Nannospalax galili
GAAGAAAACCTGCAGCACACACTGGTCATAGGAAATGTATCCACTGCCAGTCAGAGAATTGTGGATAGAATGGGGAACAGTGGCAGATAGGGAGGAGAGGTCAAGAAGGGAAAGGTGTTTCAGCAAGTAACACATTGGAGATTGGAGCTGCAGGTCCAGTGTTGTGATGGTGATGATGATGAAGTTGCCTGCCAAGCCCAACAGGTAC
>NW_008371043.1:0-208 GCF_000622305.1 Nannospalax galili
TTCACAACAGCTGATATATAGGAGGCTACTGAGGGTGGATCCTTCTGCGCCCAAATAATCAATCAACAGCATGACACTTTAAATGAGTAAATCACGGTGCAAAGGTTAGACAGGGAGAGTGAGAGAAGAGAAATAAATAATACCTAACTAGTGTGAAAAACCAGAGAAAGTCGTACTTGTCCAATAACCTAATGACAAATTACAAATA
>NW_008371044.1:0-208 GCF_000622305.1 Nannospalax galili
AGTTCAAATGTACAGGGGCCACAGTTGCAGGTAAAGGCAAGGAGGTCCTATTTTTTAGTAATCATGCCTATACTGTACTTGACACATGGAAGGCAGGGGCCACAGTTGCAGGTGAAGGCAAGGAGGTCCTATCTTTTAGTAATCATGCCTGTACTGCACTTGACACATGGAAGGCAGGGACCTCAGGCTGGTTCCAGCTCACATTCAG
>NW_008371045.1:0-208 GCF_000622305.1 Nannospalax galili
AAAAAGAGCAGAGAACACAGGGGTTATTTCCTCACACAAAGAAAACACAGGAACTTTATTATGGGAACCAGCACATAAAGGAAAGCACTTTAGGGGTGGGTGCATTCCTGAGTGTGCTCATTTTAAGGTCACAGTTCACAAAGGAAAGATGACTGTTTGGGGCATTCTCAAACATATGTTCCAAAGTTCAAGTAGCAGACCAGAATGC
>NW_008371046.1:0-208 GCF_000622305.1 Nannospalax galili
ATGGGAATGTGAAGAGTCTGTCTATAAGGACAGGAGAGATGCAACTCTGTGGGCAGAAAGCAGGCAGACGGATACAAGTAGTTCCGGAATGTGAGTGAGTTCCACTTCAAAGACTTCAGTCTTCTGCGTAGGATCAGAGGTAATGTGCAAGGACTCCGTGAAAGAAGTAAAAGATATGGATTTTTAACTGAGAGAATGGAAGATCATG
>NW_008371047.1:0-208 GCF_000622305.1 Nannospalax galili
TCACAGCTGGCGTGGCCAATTCCCAGTGGCTCACAGCCATTGCCCCAGATGGCATACACCTCTGCCCTTCCCTTTTCCACATCCCTTTTTGATTAAACTATATAAGGTAATGCGTGCCGCAATAAAGTGAGTTCCTGCCTCGACAAGACTCCTGACGCGGTGTGGTTTTTGAGTCGCCACACTCACCATCCCGCTCAGCCCCTAAGAG
>NW_008371048.1:0-208 GCF_000622305.1 Nannospalax galili
CGCAAGATGGGGCACAGCTGCATCACGCTGGCCCACAGCTTCAAGCAACCAAGCCTCTATCCCAAAGACCATGCGCTACAGAACCCCAAATAGTGTTACCAAGATGTTCAAGTCTTGTCAAAAACAACATATAAATCTTTGTCAAAAGACAACATGCTTCCAATAATAGAAGAATGTATTTGGGTGAATAATTCATGTACTTTACTGT
>NW_008371049.1:0-208 GCF_000622305.1 Nannospalax galili
GCAGAGCCACAGTTGTAGATGGATATTCAAAGACAGATAAATGGTTGATGTGTACTATTATACAGTGAAGAAAGACATTTAAGAGTGTGTGCTACTGACTCCTCTTTGGTAAATTCCTATACTCAGAGACTCACAAGTGCAGACACACGGATAGTGCTCCTTTCTCATACGTTATGGGAGATGTTGATGTTTTTCTTTCTGTTTATGT
>NW_008371050.1:0-208 GCF_000622305.1 Nannospalax galili
GGCTGCAGCTCCACTGTCATTTGTAGAAGACACTATCTCGCAGCAGGCACCTGGTCCTCTGACTTACAATCATTCTCTCCTTCTTCTATGTTCCCTGAGCCTTAGACATAGGGGTTACATTGTGAACGTCCAATGGATGCAGTAGGTTATATACGTATATGTAACAATAATAATTAAAGAAGAAGAGGCAGTTCATTGAAAAGGAGCG
>NW_008371051.1:0-208 GCF_000622305.1 Nannospalax galili
GTATTAATAGACAAGCAAATTTCAGTTTATGTTAACTGGAACAGCAAAATGTTGATTAAAATTTACTCTAAATGGAAAGATACTGACTGCAATATTGGAAAAATCTTCCATATGTCCATTGTATTTAAATATGTTTGTGATTTTTGCTGTCTTAAAGCCAGTGTATTAGTCAGGGTTCTCCAAAGAAACAGAACTGGTAGAATGAATA
>NW_008371052.1:0-208 GCF_000622305.1 Nannospalax galili
GACCTGGGTTCGATTCCCAGCACCCCCAAGGAAGTTAACAACCACCCATACACCAGTTCTGGCCTCTGCAGGAATTGCATGCACGTGGTGCTCTTATTTACATGCAGGCAAAACGCTCATAAGATAAAAATAACTAATTCTTAAACAAGAACTTAAAGGTTAAAAAGAAAAATATTTGGTCTCTCTAGATCTCTGATTTGAAACCTTT
>NW_008371053.1:0-208 GCF_000622305.1 Nannospalax galili
AGAGACAGAGAGACAGAGAGACAGAGAGACAGAGACAGGGAGACAGAGAGACAGAGACAGATAGAGAAAGAGCACATGAGAGGAATACGTGATGTTCAGTGTCTGCCACCTATGTGTGTGTGTGTCTTTAAAAGTTTTTTTGGGCTACATTGTGGGAAATGATCACTGGCAGAGCAAAAATGATGGCAGTAAAGTCAGTATGATCATA
>NW_008371054.1:0-208 GCF_000622305.1 Nannospalax galili
CCTTCTGCCGTGAGTAGGCCTCTTTCCTGGTAGATGGCTCCATGCACATGGACTGTGGCAAACGCATAGCAGATGTCCGTATATACATACACCCATTTGCCCTTTCCAAGTTTTAGGGCCCCAGTCAGAGCTATCAGTTTGGCTTTCTGAGCCCAAATCCCTGCAGGCAGGGCTGCTGCCCACATAATTTCAGTCTCTGTTACCACAG
>NW_008371055.1:0-207 GCF_000622305.1 Nannospalax galili
GATCTGCAAGTCAGAGGGGGCAGGTGACACGACCATCTACACCAAAGAAGGGTCGGAGACACGACGATCTGCACGTCAGAGAGGGCTGGTGACAAGACCATGTGCATGTCAAAGATCCAAGTGACACGACCATGTGCAGGTCAAAGAGAGCAGGTGACATGACGATGTGCACATCAGAGAGGAACGGTGAAAAGAGATGTGCACATC
>NW_008371056.1:0-208 GCF_000622305.1 Nannospalax galili
ATCATGTGCAAGTCAGAGGAGGCAGGTGACACGACCATGTGCAAGCCAGAGGGGCATTTGAGAAGACAATCTGTATGGCAGAGAGGGGAGGTGACACGAACATGTGGACATCAAAGTGGGCAGGTGACACGACCTTGTGCACAACTAAGAGCGCAGGTAACACAACCATGTGCACGTCATAGAGGGCAGGAGACACGACCATGTTCAC
>NW_008371057.1:0-208 GCF_000622305.1 Nannospalax galili
CTTGGTCGCATCGGGGAGGGCGCCCATGGCATCGTCTTCAAAGCCAAGCACGTAGAGGTGAGGCCACGCCGCGCGGGCAGTCTGGGGTGCCCACTGCGCTCCCCGTGCCCCACCCCGGGAGCCGCTGCCCTTGGGAAGGCGGGTCAGACCTGGGTGATCGGGCGGGGTCCATTTCCCAGCCGGACAGCGGGAGGAGGGACGAGACCTC
>NW_008371058.1:0-208 GCF_000622305.1 Nannospalax galili
AGGAGGCTCCAAGTCACCCAGGGGTATACAGGTGGGTAGGTCACCCTTTGGGTCTGGAGATTTGGGGTGAGAGAGCTTGCGCTCAGCATTCCCTCCACGCCTCCTGATTTCTACCCTCACCATTCTGTCAAGTCTTCTGCAGCCTAGAGGCCAGGACTATAGCACAGCATAGAGCATGTGCTTAAAATATACAAGGCCCTGGGTTCCA
>NW_008371059.1:0-208 GCF_000622305.1 Nannospalax galili
TCGTGTCAGCCATTATATCTTCTAGTTACATCTCAAATCACATTAGGCACTATTTGCTCAACTGTCTACTCTATACCCGGGCTTTTCTAGTCTCTGGAGCAGAGATCCTTATCTTCAGAGAGTACCTGATGATCAGGAGAGGCTGGGGAAGACATCCCGTGACTGAATAGGTAAAATAAAACCCACCACTCGTTTTCTTGTCTCTCTT
>NW_008371060.1:0-208 GCF_000622305.1 Nannospalax galili
GTTCCCTTCATCACACATTGCTACCATGATCTACTGTGACACCATAGACCCAAAGACAACAGGTCATATGCCAAAAGAAACCTTGCACCTATTAAGTTGATTGTCTCTGGTATTTTGTCACAGTCACAGGAAGATGACTAATGCAGTCAGGCAGTCACTTGTCAGGGCATTCAAACATCCCGTCTGTGGTTGAACTTGTTCACATTTG
>NW_008371061.1:0-208 GCF_000622305.1 Nannospalax galili
CACACTTGTGCATAGTGACCTAACAATGAGCATTGAGATGTCACAATTGAAGACTGTGAAGTCATTTTGTAACAATGAGATGTCACATTGGGGCATTGAGATGGGACATTGAGCACCATGTTTGTATATTGAGTAAAGTGACAACACAATGGATCAATGGAATGAGACAGTGGTGCATTGTGATGGCACAATGAGCATTTTGATGGCA
>NW_008371062.1:0-208 GCF_000622305.1 Nannospalax galili
GTATGTGTATGTGTGTATGTGAGTATGTGTATGTGGGTGTGTGTGTTTGTATAGTGTGTGTATGGCTGTGCATATGTGCATATATGTACATGTATTTGTGTGTAGCTTGTATGTGTATGTGTATATGTATATACAAATGTGTATGGTGTATATGTGTAATGTGTATGCATATGTGTATGTGTGTAGCATGTATATGTATGCATGCATG
>NW_008371063.1:0-208 GCF_000622305.1 Nannospalax galili
AAACCTAGAAACTTGCACCCACTTGTGAAAGAGATGTGCTGTTGCTCTTGAGTGTGTTACTGAATAAATATGTTAAAGCTGTAGTGAAAAGCTTCTTATCATGTGGTTATTAAAAATTAAAAAATATATAATTAAAATAATAATTCTTTGAAGCATAAAAATTTGCTCATTAATAATTAGTAGATGTGAAAACATTATCATTGAAATC
>NW_008371064.1:0-208 GCF_000622305.1 Nannospalax galili
TTGGAGCATTGTGACCTCACAATGGAACACTGTGAATCATATTGTAACATTATGATAGCACATTGTAGCAACATTATGGCATATGGGGCGATACTGTTGGCACATTGGAGCATTGTGATGTCCCAATGGAACACTGACAAGTCATGCAGTAGCTTGTGATGGCACCATGGTGCATTGTGATGTCATATTGCTGAATTGTGGGGGGAAA
>NW_008371065.1:0-208 GCF_000622305.1 Nannospalax galili
TTCTGAAATTTATTTCCTAGTGAATTATTTAGTGATGTTTTAAATTTGGCACCTATAAAAAAGCAAACACAAAAATCCACTAGTCATGTGGCTGATGACTGGACTTTATCTGTATACCAAAGTATTGAGCCTTTCAACTTTTGAAAATTTTAACACTGTGAGACCTAGACTGCATCCCAGCCTGGCCACAAGCTTGAATTTGTTCATT
>NW_008371066.1:0-208 GCF_000622305.1 Nannospalax galili
AAAAAAAAATTTCCAAAGGTTAACATTTACACTTTGTATAACAATAAGGAAGGAAATATCATATCTGGAAAATAGTAACCCCACCTCTGAATATTAGGTAAGAAAGAAGAATGTTGTAAAACTAACTGAAGAATGGGAAGACTGAATGCAAGCTAGAGCATGCCCTTTAGGAAGTTAGGTTGTCTTTTTAAATATCCCCAAAGATTTC
>NW_008371067.1:0-208 GCF_000622305.1 Nannospalax galili
TGTGCAGCATCTCCATGATCTGTTGACTTGGCATCTGTAGGGCAAATACTAGGAAGTTGTGTAATTGGGTCATATGATACACCTATTTTTTAGTTTTATGAGGAACCTCCATATTGATTTCCTTGGTGGTAGGACTTCCCCACCAGCAGTGAAAAAGGGTTCCCAGTTGTCTGCATTCTTTCCCACATTTGTTGCTGTTTGTTTTCTT
>NW_008371068.1:0-208 GCF_000622305.1 Nannospalax galili
TTCATGTTGAGTGACAGCAGAGCTTTTGTTAAAACTATGCTTCACAGAGCCATTGCATAAAATAATCACCCAGCCAAGTGTGCCCTTTCTTCAGTTGCCAGCTAGGCCAGACCCCAGTGGATGGCCTAGAAATTTTGAGCTACCCTTCAGAGAAGACCTTGTGGATATCAGCCTTAAAGCATGCTACAAAGAGTCGGTCCTCAAACAA
>NW_008371069.1:0-208 GCF_000622305.1 Nannospalax galili
CCTACCAATGCACACATACTCTGCAGTCTTTTATTCTCCACACCTTGGCCAATTGTGGCCTCCTCTGTTCATCACCCTCTGCTGAATGAGGAAGGTTCAGTTTTGTGACTGAAGGGATGCATTAGTATTCAGTGTACACCTGTTTTGCTATGTTCCTTGAACCTTAAGTGTATAGGTTCAAATGTAGCTGTGTCACTTAGGTCTGGGC
>NW_008371070.1:0-206 GCF_000622305.1 Nannospalax galili
ACTCAACATCAGTACTCAATAATACCAGTAAACAACAGTAAGTAGAGTTCAGTGATGGGGCTCTGACAACAGGGGCAGAACACCACACAACTTCAGGATGAAAGAGAAAGTAAAGCTCTCAAAATGGATTCAGAAAGCCCAGGAAATCAGATCAACTCTAAAACTCTCTCTCTCTCTCTCTCTCTCTCTCTCTCTCTCTCTCTCTC
>NW_008371071.1:0-208 GCF_000622305.1 Nannospalax galili
AACTTTTAGCTTTTAGCTCAGGAGTAAACTTTAACCTGGCCTAATCTCTTACCTAAGGATATCTGAGTTTGGGACAAGAAGATGAGCTAAGGGTTTGTTGACCAAGACAATTTTCCACAGAGAAGGGAGCCTGCACTTATGACCAGGTCACTGTCTCCTACCACTCTTTTAGTGTTTTAAAGACAGGGATTATCAGAGCCACTGTTTT
>NW_008371072.1:0-208 GCF_000622305.1 Nannospalax galili
ACAAAAAATGAACAGTGAAAGTATGTAGCTAAATGATATCATAGATCAAGTGGACCTAACATATATGTGTAGAACATAACAGATATGGAATCATCCAAATAGTAGAGAGTACACCTTCCTCCTAGCAGTCCGTGGAACCCTCACTAAGATAGACCGTATGTTAAGACACAAAGCATCTCTTAACCAATACAGAAAAACTGAAATAACT
>NW_008371073.1:0-207 GCF_000622305.1 Nannospalax galili
TAGAGGGGGCAGGTGGCACGACCATGTGCACGTCAGAGGGGGCAGGTGACATAACCGTCTGCTTGTGAGAGAGTCAGGTGACATGACCATCTGCCCGTCAAATGGAGCATGTGACACTACCATCTCTATGGCAGAGAGGGCAGGTGACACGACCAAGTGCATGTCAGAGATGGCAGGTGACACCACCATGTGCATGTCAAAGAGTGC
>NW_008371074.1:0-208 GCF_000622305.1 Nannospalax galili
GGGGTAAAGCCCTGGGTAAAGTGGTTCCAGAGACAGTGCAGTATTTGTTTAATAAGATCTGTATTACATAAGTTCTACAAAAATGATTATTGTCCCTACTGATTTCAGGTCAGGCTACCAGCTGAGCCAGGTCATGAATGTTACACACATTGAAAAGGGCAAAGTTAACTCTCAAAGCCAGTTCTGTCTGAGCAAAGCAGCTCTCAAC
>NW_008371075.1:0-208 GCF_000622305.1 Nannospalax galili
CATGTGACACGACCATCTGCAGGTCTGAGGGTGCAGGTGGCACGACCTTCTGCTTGTCAGAGGGGGCAGGAGACCCGATCATCTGCACGTCAGAGGTTGCAGGTGACATGACGAACTGCACGTCAGAGTGGGTAGGTGACACAACCACCGGCAAGTCAGAGAATGGAGGTGACACAACCATGTGCACGTAAGAGGTTGCAGGTAACAC
>NW_008371076.1:0-208 GCF_000622305.1 Nannospalax galili
ATCTTAAAAAATACTGTCGGGTTTGTTTTCATCACACAGACACAAAATACAGTAATAGGCATCCATGGGAGGCATTGTTATCCATTGCTCTAGGAACTATGACTATGGATGAAAGATTCAAGGTAAATCTTTGCTGTTGCACTCCCTGGTGTGTAGTTGTGTGAGTTGTGTGTCTGTGGGAGGCTGGACAGCCCCATGGGCTTGTGAG
>NW_008371077.1:0-208 GCF_000622305.1 Nannospalax galili
GTGATTTCACATGGGGCCATAGTTTTGGCACATTTGAGCATTGTGATGTCATATTGACCCATTTTGATGACACATTGGAGCCTTCAGATGGAACACTGGGGGATTGTAAGGGGACATTGAGCACCATGTTTGCATACTGAGCATGGTGACGACACACTGGATCATCGTAACAACACAATGGCGATTTGTGATGGCACAAAGAGCATTG
>NW_008371078.1:0-208 GCF_000622305.1 Nannospalax galili
CTGAGTGCTGAGATTAAAGGTGTGCACCATCACATCTGGTCTCAATTTTATTTTTAATTTGTATAAACTCATTGAATGGGGCTGCAGAGATGGCTCAGCATTAAAAGCTCTGGTTGTTGGGGGTTGGAGAGGGCTCAGCAGTTAAGAACACTGGTTGTTTTGCAGGTTCAAATCCCAGCACCCACATGACAGCTAACAACTATCTGTA
>NW_008371079.1:0-208 GCF_000622305.1 Nannospalax galili
CCTCTCAGGACAGGATCCCATGAACTTACTCAGGTCCTACTGCAAAAGACTGGTAAAATGTGCAGCATTGTGTGGCCACAAGAATGCTCGATGCACTTCACTAGGAATAAGTCAATGAGTGGAATTCCCAGGAGTGGCATTTTTGGCAACACCTGGATGATGGAGGAACCTGTTGAACAAGCAGGAAGGAAAATGGTTTCCTAGTAGC
>NW_008371080.1:0-208 GCF_000622305.1 Nannospalax galili
GTTACAACCATGTCAAGATGGGCATCAGCCTAGAGAAAAGGCAAAAATGGCTGGCAGATGCAGTGGTTTACACAGCTCCCTGTTGTAGTTTCCTGCCTTCCGAATTCCTCCTTGGTGGAAGGTACAAGCTTCCTGCATCTAGATTAGCCCCTATCCCAAATTCTTTATTCTCCCAGGGACAGCCCCTCCTTTCACATGGGTTCAGTCA
>NW_008371081.1:0-208 GCF_000622305.1 Nannospalax galili
TGGGCTACATGAGACCCTACCTCCAAAAAACAAAACCATAGGCAATAAATGCTCAAAACTCAGAAACCTTCTGTTTCACTGTTATTGATATTCTTGAGGTTATTGGTATCGCTTCCTTCATATGGTGGAGTCATTACACAATGGTTTGCCACTCTCAACTCCAGCTTTCAGTGACATCACATTGGCAGGGTGGAATGAGCTGGGTTGG
>NW_008371082.1:0-208 GCF_000622305.1 Nannospalax galili
TCCAAAGGACAACTTAAATAGACTTCCTCACAACCTGGAACTTTCATTCCAAGTAAAGTTTTTTGCACAGGTAATATGATTTTTACATTTAAAAGAATAAATAAATATCTTCTGATTCAAGAAATAAGTGAATGTTTTTACTACCACCAGAGTATCAGTCAGTAAAACTTTAAGATTCTAAGAGTACAGATGCTGTAAATAAAAAAAG
>NW_008371083.1:0-208 GCF_000622305.1 Nannospalax galili
CCAGCAGAGAAATGCACATAAAAACTACACTGAGATTCCATCTCACCCCAGACAGAGCGGCAGTCACTAAGAAAGCAAGCAACAAATGACAGTGTGGTGAGGGTGTGAACAAAAGAGAACCCTTATGCACTGCTGTTGGGAATGTCAATTAATCCAGCCACCATGGGAATCAGTGTGGTGTTTCCTCAAAAGTCAAAAAAATAGACCT
>NW_008371084.1:0-208 GCF_000622305.1 Nannospalax galili
AAAAAAAATGAGTATTTGCACCCCTAGCCTCAATTTTCAGAGCTTTAAAAACAGAGTGTATGTATGTATGTTTGTGTATTGGTATGTGCAAGTAAGTGTAGGTGAACATGGAGGCCAGAGGCATCAGGTCCTCCTGGAGCTGAAGTTACAGGGTATTATGTATCCCCTGACTTGGTTGCTGGAGATCTACCTCAGGTACTCTACAAAA
>NW_008371085.1:0-208 GCF_000622305.1 Nannospalax galili
AAACACAAAGGAGATGAAGCCAGGAACTGGGAACACATGGGGAGTAGAATGCTCCCAGCAGATGGGAGAGCCAGTGCAGAGTCCCTCAAGCAGGAATGAGCCTGGTGCATCTGAGGAGCCGCTAGGAGTCTATAAGTTAGAAGCAGGGGGAGCAAAGAAAGGAGAGATGGGGGCCCAGGGGACAGCAGGGACTTGAACCTTTTCAGCT
>NW_008371086.1:0-208 GCF_000622305.1 Nannospalax galili
CAGCATGAAACTGCTTACACTCTTAGGAGACTGGTGGGAACCCTGCCCTCATGGTTCCATTTCCGTTAGATCATAAGTGGAATTAACTCATAAGCACGTAGTGGTGCACTGTCGATTTAAAGCAGAGATCTATAGGACTAGCAGTACATTATAAAAGGAAGGGAGGAAGGAGGGAGGGAGGGAAGGAAGGAAGGAAGGAAGGAAGGAA
>NW_008371087.1:0-208 GCF_000622305.1 Nannospalax galili
CACCCACATGGTGGCTAACAACCTTCTATAACTCCAGTTCTGGGGGCTCCAGTGCCCTCTTCTGATCTCCACAGGTATTGCATGCATGGGTGCACTTACATACATGCAGGTAATACAGTCAAACATATAAAATTAAAAAATATATATTTTAAAAAATAATATCCTGAGTCAAATGATAATACCTAAACTCCTTTTCAGAATGTATTCA
>NW_008371088.1:0-208 GCF_000622305.1 Nannospalax galili
TGCAGGTAGGATTCTGGCATAGTGTATCATCAGTTCTCAGTCTGAAACTATCTAGGAATTTTCTTTGTTCTTTTGATAAATCTGGAATTTTTTAGCCCTGTTATATAGCCTGTTTTCTAAATAAGTTTGCATTCAAGTCTCCAATTTCCACCTTTTTAGTTACTCTGTTGCAAATGCTCCAGATCTTCTAGTTCTTCATAATACCGTA
>NW_008371089.1:0-208 GCF_000622305.1 Nannospalax galili
ATGCCTCAGTGTCTCATAATAATATGCAAAATGCCATCACAATGCTCCAATATGACATCAGAATGCTCTGATGTTTCACCACATTGCTCAGTGTCCACTATGATGCAGCAATGTGTCATTACTGCGATGAACATGCCACCACAATGGCACAATGTGGCATCGCTATGCTCCCAGGTAACATCACAATTCTCCAATATGTAATCACAAT
>NW_008371090.1:0-208 GCF_000622305.1 Nannospalax galili
TCCAATGTCCCTTCACAATGTTACAATAGGTCTTCACAATGTTGCACTATTACATCATCATGTGCCATTATGTGATTACAATGATCCCATGTGTTGTCACCATGCTCAATATGCAAAATTGGATCTCAATTTCCCCTCTTGTTCCACAATGTGACATCACAATGGTCTGATATGACCTCACAATGCTCCAGTATGTCACCACGATTCT
>NW_008371091.1:0-208 GCF_000622305.1 Nannospalax galili
GCTAAAGTTTCAGATCACCCTTCATATCGTCAGTGCTGAATTCCACAGTGGTGGGAATCCTTCATCAGAAGATGGGTGTAGTCTGTCGTGGATCAGTGAGTGCCAGGGCCAGATTTGAACGGAGGGTTGTCTGAATCTAAGTATGTTCTTTCTATCTCAGAGGTGAAGGTAAAATAGGAGGCAGAAGAAAACAGAAAAATCGAATTCA
>NW_008371092.1:0-208 GCF_000622305.1 Nannospalax galili
CAACCCAGACATTGAAAATATTCCCTTATTTTCAGATCTCTCTCTCTCTCTGTCTCTCTCTCTCTCTCTCTGTCTCTCTCTGTCTCGTTCTCTGTTATGATAATCAACAGTTTTACAACCTATCTGGAAGAGAATTAGAGGCTGTTAGCTATGTAAGAACTCCAATTCCTGAATTTCTGGTTTTCGGTTTTGAAGCTAAGTTGTCTCA
>NW_008371093.1:0-208 GCF_000622305.1 Nannospalax galili
GAATACTGAAAGCAGCAAAAGAGAAACAAGTCACATACAAAGGAAAGCCCAACAGAATTACACATGACTTATCAATGCAAATTGTGAAAGCCAAAAGGGCTTGGACCAAGGTATTTCCAGTTCTACATGATAGCAGATGCCAGTGCAGAATACTTTGCCCAACAAAAATGTCTATTATAGTTGAGGGGGAAAGAAAAATCTTCCATGA
>NW_008371094.1:0-208 GCF_000622305.1 Nannospalax galili
ACCATGTGCACTACTAAGAGGGCAAGACACGACAATGTGCACATCAGAGGGGGCAGGTGACACTAACATTTGCATGTCAGTGGGGAAGATGACACGACAATCTGCAGGTTCGAGGGGGCAGGTGACACGAGCATCTGCAGGTCAGAGGGTGCCTGTGATACGACCACGTGCACGTCAGAGGCGGGAGGGGACACTTCCATCTGCACGT
>NW_008371095.1:0-208 GCF_000622305.1 Nannospalax galili
CTTGGTCACAGAAAATTTGACAGAGAATCCAGCCCATTCTTGCTTTCACATCATTGGGACTGTGTTAGTGTCTAACTTCAAACATGATCTGTCTTCAGAAGGTACTTATCTGGACCTTTACGACTATGTCTTTCTCTTTGCTACGGTCTGTAGTGTTGACTTTGTCACCTGTCCTTGTTTCTGACATTTTCCCTTGTCTAACAACAGC
>NW_008371096.1:0-208 GCF_000622305.1 Nannospalax galili
TTTGTCACAGCAATGAAGAAACAAACCAGAACACTTCATGTACTCTTTCTTCTTTATTATTTTTTTCTTTCTTTCTTTCTTTATTTATTATTTTTTTATGGAGCTTTTGGCTACTCTACCATTCCCCCCCCCCGAAGAGGTAATCCTAAAATCCTTCAAGGATTATATAAAAGCTCTCAAATATTTTCGACATTTTTGGCCTTTGGAA
>NW_008371097.1:0-208 GCF_000622305.1 Nannospalax galili
TTAAGAGCACTGACTGATCTTGCAGAGGACCCAGGTTCTATTCCCAGCACCGACGTGGTGGCTAACAACCATCTGTACTCCAGTTCCAGGGGATCCAAGGCCCTCTTCTGACATCCAAGGTCATTACACAACATGGGTGTACTTATATACATGCAAGCAATCACTCATGCACATAAAATATAAATAATAAATAAAATATCTTTTAAAA
>NW_008371098.1:0-208 GCF_000622305.1 Nannospalax galili
CTGTGTCTGTCTCCATGTCTTTTCTCTCTTTCTTTTTCAAATATATTCTTTTCTCTAAATTTTATTTTTTAGTTTTTTAAATTTTATTTGTTTTTATTTTCTGTGTATGAGTGTTTTGCCTGCATGCACGCATGTCAGGCAATTCCCAGAAGAGGGTGCCAGATTCCCCTGGAACTGGAGTTACAGATGGTCGTTAGCTGCCATGTGG
>NW_008371099.1:0-208 GCF_000622305.1 Nannospalax galili
ACAATGCACCAATGTGACATCACAGTGCACCAATGTGACATCAAAATATTCCGAGATGCCATTCAGAGTGTTACAATATGACTTCACAATGTTCAATTTGACTTCACAATGCTCCAGTGTGAAGTAACAATGCTTCAATTTGACGTCACAGTGCTCTAATATGCCAACACCATCAGCACATGTGCCATTATATTGCTCCAATGTGACA
>NW_008371100.1:0-208 GCF_000622305.1 Nannospalax galili
CTTTCTTTCTTTCTTTCTTCTTTCTTTCTTTCATTTGGTTAACTGGGCTAGCGGTCTGTCAGTCTTATTTGTCTTTTGAAAGAACCAGGTCTCGGATTCGTTGATTCTTTGTATTATTTTATTTGTTTCTATTTCATTCATTTATGCTCTGACTTTCATTTCTTCTTGTCTGCTGGGTTTGGGCTTCATTTGCTGTTGCTTTTCAAGT